>NW_026287655.1:0-7599 GCF_023373465.1 Oncorhynchus keta | reverse complement strand
GGCTGGCTATTAGCCAGCCTGCCAGCATAGTGGAGTCTGCCACTAGCATAGTCAGTGTAGTCAGCTCAGCTATGCCATTGAGACCGTGTCTGTGCCTCGACCTAGGTTGGGCAAAACTAAACATGGCGGTGTTCGCCTTAGCAATCTCACTAGGATAAGGACCACCTCCATTCCTGTCATTACTGAAAGAGATCATGATACCTCACATCTCAAAATAGGGCTACTTAATGTTAGATCCCTTACTTCAAAGGCAATTATAGTCAATGAACTAATCACACTGATCATAATCTTGATGTGATTGGCCTGACTGGAAACATGGCTTAAGCCTGATGAATTTACTGTGTTAAATGAGGCCTCACCTCCTGGCTACATAGTGACCATATCCCCGTGCATCCCGCAAAGGCGGAGGTGTTGCTAACATTTACGATAGCAAATTTCAATTTACAAAAAAAAAAAAAAAAATGACGTTTTCGTCTTTTGAGCTTCTAGTCATGAAATCTATGCAGCCACTCAATCACTTTTTATTGCTACTGTTTACAGGCCTCCTGGGCCATATACAGCGTTTCTCACTGAGTTCCCTGAATTCCTATCAGACCTTGTAGTCATTGCAGATAATATTCTAATCTTTGGTGACTTTAATATTCACATGGAAAAGTCCACAGACCCACTCCAAAAGGCTTTTGGAGCCATCATCGACTCAGTGGGTTTGTCCAACATGTCTCTGGACCCACTCACTGTCACAGTCATACGCTGGACCTAGTTTTGTCCCATGGAATAAATGTTGTGGATCTTAATGTTTTCCTCATAATCCTGGACTATCGGACCACCATTTTATTACGTTTGCAATTGCAACAAATAATCTGCTCAGACCCCAACCAGGAACATCAAAAGTTGTGCTATAAATTCACAGACAACACAAAGATTCCTTGATGCCCTTCAGACTCCCTCTGCCTACCCAAGGACGCCAGAGGACAAAATCCATTAACCACCTAACTGAGGATCTCAATTTAACCTTTGCGCAATACCCTAGATGCAGTTGCACCCTAAAAACTAAAAAAATATAAGAAACTAGCTCCCTGGTACACAGAAAATACCTGAGCTCTGAAGCAAGCTTCCAGAAAATTGGAACGGAAATGGCGCCACACCAAACTGGAAGTCTTCCGACTAGCTTGGAAGGACGGTACCGTGCAGTACCGAAGAGCCCTTACTGCTGCTCGATCGTCCTATTTTTCTAACTTAATTGAGGAAAATAAGAACAATCCGAAATTCCTTTTGATACTGTGGCAAAGCTAACTAAAAAGAAGCATTCCCCAAGAGAGGATGACTTTCACTTTAGCAGTGATAAATTCATGAACTTCTTTGAGGAAAAGATTATGATTATTAGAAAGCAAATTACGGACTCCTCTTTAAACCTCGTATTCCTCCAAACCTCAGTTGTCCTGAGTCTGCACAACTCTGCCAGGACCTAGGATCAAGAGAGGCGCTCAAGTGTTTTAGTACTATATCTCTTGACACAATGATGAAAATAATCATGGCCTCTAAACCTTCAAGCTGTATACTGGACCCTATTCCAACTAAACTACTGAAAGAGCTGCTTCCTGTGCTTGGCCCTCCTATGTTGAACATAATAAACGGCTCTCTATCCACTGGATGTGTACCAAACTCACTAAAAGTGGCAGTAATAAAGCCTCTCTTGAAAAAGCCAAACCTTGACACAGAAAATATAAAAAACTATCGGCCTATATCGAATCTTCGAAAGATTTTAGAGAAGGCTGTTGCGCAGCAACTCACTGCCTTCCTGAAGACAAACAATGTATACAAAATGCTTCAGTCTGGTTTTAGACCCCATCATAGCACTGAGACGGCACTTGTGAAGGTGGTAAATGACATTTTAATGGCATCGGACCGAGGCTCTGCATCTGTCCTCGTGCTCCTAGACCTTAGTGCTGCTTTTGATACCATCGATCACCACATTCTTTTGGAGAGATTGGAAACCCAAATTGGTCTACACGGACATGTTCTGGCCTGGTTTAGGTCTTATCTGTCGGAAAGATATCAGTTTGTCTCTGTGAATGGTTTGTCCTCTGACAAATCAACTGTAAATTTCGGTGTTCCTCAAGGTTCTGTTTTAGGACCACTATTGTTTTCACTATATATTTTACCTCTTGGGATGTTATTTGAAAACATAATGTAAACTTTCACTGCTATGCGGATGACACACAGCTGTACATTTCAATGAAACATGGTGAAGCCCCAAAATTGCCCTCGCTAGAAGCATGTGTTTCAGACATAAGGAAGTGGATGGCTGCAAACTTTCTACTATTAAACTCGGACAAAACAGAGATGCTTGTTCTAGGTCCCAAGACACAAAGAGATCTTCTGTTGAATCTGACAATTAATCTTAATGGTTGTACAGTCGTCTCAAATAAAACTGTGAAGGACCTCGGCGTTACTCTGGACCCTGATCTCTCTTTTGAAAAACATATCAAGACCATTTCGAGGACAGCTTTTTTCCATCTACGTAACATTGCAAAAATCAGAAACTTTCTGTCCAAAAATGATGCAGAAAAATTAATCCATGCTTTTGTCACTTCTAGGTTAGACTACTGCAATGCTCTATTTTCCGGCTACCGGATAAAGCACTAAATAAACTTCAGTTAGTGCTACATACGGCTGCTAGAATCTGACTAGAACCAAAAAATTTGATCATATTACTCCAGTGCTAGCCTCTCTACACTGGCTTCCTGTCAAAGCAAGGCTGATTTCAAGGTTTACTGCTAACCTACAAAGCATTACATGGGCTTGCTCTACCTACCTCTCTGATTTGGTCCTGCCGTACATACCTACACGTACGCTACGGTCACAAGGCATGAGCCTCCCTAATTGTCCCTAGAATTTCTAAGCAAACAGCTGGAGGCAGGGCTTTCTCTATAGAGCTCCATTTTTATGGAATGGTCTGCCTACCCATGTCAGAGACGCAAACTCGGTCTCAACCTTTAAGTCTTTACTGAAGACTCATCTCTTCAGTGGGTCATATGATTGAGTGTAGTCTGGCCCAGGAGTGGGAAGGTGAACGGAAAGGCTCTGGAGCAACGAACCGCCCTTGCTGTCTCTGCCTGGCGGTTCCCTCTTTCCACTGGGATTCTCTGCCTCTAACCTGTTACGGGGCTGAGTCACTGGCTTGCTGGGGCTCTCTCGTGCCGTCCCTGGGGGGATGCGTCACCTGGGTGGGTTGATTCACTGTTGTGGTCGGCCTGTCTGGGTTGGCGCCCCCCTTGGGTTGTGCCGTGGCGGAGATCTTTGTGGGCTATACTCGGCCTTGTCTCAGGATGGTAAGTTGGTGGTTGAAGATATCCCTCTAGTGGTGTGGGGGCTGTGCTTTGGCAAAGTGGGTGGGGTTATATCCTTCCTGTTTGGCCCTGTCCGGGTGTCCTCGGATGGGGCCACAGTGTCTCCTGACCCCTCCTGTCTCAGCCTCCAGTATTTATGCTGCAGTAGTTTGTGTCGGGGCTAGGGTCAGTTTGTTATATCTGGAGTACTTCTCCTGTCTATTCGGTGTCCTGTGTGAATCTAAGTGTGCGTTCTCTAATTCTCTCCTTCTCTCTTTCTTTCTCTCTCTCAGAGGACCTGAGCCCTAGGACCATGCCCCAGGACTACCTGACATGATGACTCCTTGCTGTCCCCAGTCCACCTGGCCATGCTGCTGCTCCAGTTTCAACTGGCCTGGGCCCTAGGACCATGTCCCAGGACTACCTGACATGAGGACTCCTTGCTGTCCCCAGTCCACCTGGCCATGCTGCTGCTCAGTTTCAACTGTTCTGCCTTACTATTATTCAACCATGCTGGTCATTTATGAACATTTGAACATCTTGGCCACGTTCTGTATAATCTCCACCCGGCACAGCCAGAAGAGGACTGGCCACCCCACATATGCTCTCTCTAATTCTCTCTTTCTTTCTCTCTCTCGGAGGACCTGAGCCCTAGGACCGTGCCCCAGGACTACCTGACATGATGGCTCCTTGCTGTCCCCAGTCCACCTGACTGTGCTGCTGCTCAGTTTCAACTGTTCTGCCTTATTATTATTCGACCATGCTGGTCATTTATGAACATTTGAACATCTTGTTCATGTTCTGTTATAATCTCTACCCGGCACAGCCAGAGAGGACTGGCCACCCACATAGCCCGGTTCCTCTCTAGGTTTCTTCCTAGGTTTTGGCCTTTCTAGGGAGTTTTTCCTAGCCACCGTGCTTTTACACCTGCATTGTTTGCTGTTTGGGGTTTTAGGCCGGGTTTCTGTACAGCACTTTGAGATATCAGCTGATGTACGAAGGGCTATATAAATAAATTTGATTTCATTTGATTTGATTTGGTAGAGAAATCCACATTAAATTCTCTGGCAACAACTCTGATGGACATTCCTGCAGTCAACATGCCAATTGCACGCTCCCTCAAAACTTAAGGCATCTGTGGCATTGTGATGTGTGACAAAACTGCACATTTAAGTGGCCTTTTATTGTCCCCACTTCTTGATATGCCACACCTGTCAGGTGGATGGATTATCTTGGCAAATGAGAAATGATCACTAACAGTGATGTAAACCATTTTCTGCACAACATTTGAGAGAAATAAGCTTTTTGTGCTTATGGAACATTTATGGGATCTTTTATTTCAGCTCATGAAACATGGGATATTTTATACTTTACATGTTGCGTTTAGATTTTTGTTCAGTATTACATTTTTACATTTAAGTCATTTAGCAGACGCTCTTATCCAGAGCGACTGACATATATTTGATTTCTACAGTACCTGTTAATTAAAGGATAAAAAACACTAGGCCTTGGTCTACAGGTGTATGAAGGCCACATCACTATGCAAGCCAGCATAATGTGACTTGCAGGCCTGATGTGACTTGCAGCCATACAGTTTTTGAATCAGCTGTTGTTGCTGTTGGCACTGTGATATTAACCTAGAACATTGGCTGAGTCAAAAATGGCAACCTGCTCAGAAGTAGTACACTACACTCTTAGAAAAAAGGTGCTAAGTAGAACCATATAGGGTTCTTTGGTTTTTGTCCCCATAGGGGAATCCTTTTCTGGCTAGGGTTCTACCTAAAACCTTTTTATCTTCTAAAGTTTCTTCCAATAACTTTCTATGAACTGTTTTACTAGAACCCTTTAATCTTTGAAGGGTTCTTCATAGAAACTTCCACCAGCCTTATTATCCAATACAATTACAGTCTTTATGACAATACATTACACATACAATAAGGAATTATTTGAGGGTTTCTTTTGATGTATACCCTAACACGGTGTTGTTAGGAAACTCCTGGTTCACAGGTCACATCAGGCCTGCAAGTCACATTATGCTGGCTTACATAGTGATGTGTAATTCCTGTGAAATCCATCCCGATGGTGTATATCCAACAATTTGAACTTTTAATCACTCGCAACCTGCATTCAGAATGAGGGTTGGGAAGATTGAATGGAACTACCTAAATCATCTAAACTGCAACAACCACTTCAGTAACGTGTGCAAAAACTACTAACAGAAAATGTACATTATTTGTCTTTGTGTAGCATAATATTAATCAACCAATCAATGCAAAAACAAAGATATTGAAATAACAATTCTGAAAATGAACCTGCAATTGAGCATGCTGGGAAATATGACAATAATGGGCGTGGTTTTGAGTGTTTAACTCTACACAGTAAAAATGACACAATCACACTCAACTCTGGGGTTCTTTTACACCACTGAGTTTTAATTTAACTCCTTAATCAACACCAGAAATGTTACACTGAAAAATTAACACTAGGTTATAACTGGCCAATTGGCTTTGTACCATACTAAGGCCTTGCCGGTTCACACATCCTTCGTTGTATGCTCCTACTGTCTACTCAAAAAAATCAAAGATAATACTAGTTTGAAAGACATAAATTATGGCAAAGATATCAACCATTTCAGTAATGAATGTAAAACGATTAAGGGAGTACTAGATATATATATTCCCATTTAGGTACAGTTTAAAACATTCTGATGCCTATATTTTTATTAACTTTAACATCAGGAATGTTCCTTCCAAAGAATGCTTGCTTTCCAGTAATCATCAATAACCTTTCTTCCAAAAACAGTTCTTAGGATGTTAAAGGTTCTAGGTAGAACCTTTTGCCTTACAAAAGAAGCGCTTGTCTTCCAAAAGGGTTCTTCAGATGAAAACAGTTATTGGTAGAATCCTATCCCTCTGCAAAAGAACCCTTTTCAACCCTTTTTTTTCTAAGAGTGTAGATAAGGAATAGACAAGATTTGGGAAGCACAGAGTGTTCTAGAAGGTTTCTGATCTGACCTGATCATTGATGGGACAGGAGCCCCAGACTGACTGGAGGTTTACTAATCAATGGCCTCAGAAAAAGGTGAGAACAATCAATACACCTCTCACCATCTCTCTCTCTCTCTCTCTCTCTCTCTCTCTCTCTCTCTCTCTCTCTCTCTCTCAGTGCATGCTGGGTATTTTTGGAGTTTGAGTGTTTGGTGTGGAAAGCTCTATCCTAACTAACTTTCTTGATTCTTTTCTTTACATGATATTTTCTATGGTGGAGGGTTAATGCAATATTTGTTTTTAAGCGGTATCAAAGTTTTTTTTTTTTCAAAGTTAGGGTGGAAGAGGACAGATGTGCTCCTGGGGGTTGGAAGGTGTAGTGTGCGCAATGGCTTCTCAGCCTAGCGCGGAGGAGATTCTGTCGATACAGCAGGATTCAGGTGTGTTCCTGAGAACGGAGTTAAGGTGGAGGAGGTTCTGCTCGCGGTCGGTGAACAGGTAGGAGCTGAGTTTATACATTCGGCTTCTAGAATGAACAAAGCTGTGGTTGTGTTCATGAAAAGGGCTAATTTGGTCGGTAGGCTAATTGCTAGCGGAATATTGTAAGGGGATGTGTTGGTGTCAATTTCACCTCTCTCTACCCCTTCAACAAGAGTTGTAGTGGCAAATTTGCCTCCGTTTATTACGGATGATCAAATTAGGAAAGAGTGAGTCGTTTTGGTAAGTTTGCTAGCGGTTTCCGTGTACTGTCAGCAGGTTTTCAGGCAGATGCCGGTTAGCACGTTGTTTCGTTCAGGAGGCAAGTGTTTATGTTTCTGAACAATAATGAGCAACAGCTAAATGTGCATTTTAAAGTGAGGCATGGGGAGGGGCTCTATGCAGGTTTTGCCAGCACAGATAGTCTACGGTGTTTTGAATGTGGGGATTTGGGGCACAAGAGCTTTGCGTGCCCACATAAAGGCCATAGACAAGGTGAGGGTACGAGCGGAAGGGGGGGAAATCGAGGTCAAAATGCAGGGGGTAAGGAGATGCAGACAGCAGAGGCTGGGCCTAGTCAGTCTAGAGATGGTGGTGTAGATGAGGCTGGGTCTAGTCAGGCTAGAGATGGTGGAGAAGCAGAGGCTGGGTCTAGTCAGGCTAGAGATGGTAGGGTAGTGGAGGCTGGGTCTAGTCAGGCTAGAGATGGTGGAGAAGCAGAGGCTGGGTCTAGTCAGGCTAGAGATGGTGGGGTAGCTGAGGCTGGGCCTAGACATGCTATGGAGGGTGGTGCAGATGATGCTGGG
>NW_026287654.1:0-2393 GCF_023373465.1 Oncorhynchus keta | reverse complement strand
ATAGAAGAGAAAGCACAGGGACAAGACATGACAATATATGACAATACATGACAGCTAGTGTTTATTATTTTTCCACCACAGCTGATCTATGGTCGAGCAGAACGACAGAGCCATACCTAAGTTTGACAGTCCACTACATAAATGAAGACTGTAAATTGCAAAATGTCTGCCTCCAGACGTCTTACTTCCCCGATGATCATACGGGTGAAGTAATATCCCAGGGTCTCAGACTCTCTGGCATCGTGGAATATGAGCGAAGACTGAAAGGTGTGCATGACAACTGACAGCAGGAGCAACATGATAAAAGCATTGCGCTTGAACAACTGGACCCGCCTGCAGTGCTTTGGGCACAGGCTTCACCTTGCCATCGGTAAGTGTGACATTGGATAATTAAAGTGCATCCAAAAAAGTTATGTTCCGTAGGCTAATGTATTAGTAGTTATCATTCTGCCAATCCAATAGCAAATAACCACAGGCTGTTTTAATTATAACAACACATTAACTAAATTAATACATTTTCAATCAAAATCATTATATAAATTACATATTCTAACAGCTAGTGGTCTAACATTCTAAACAATAGAATAGACGTGTGGGTGTGTTGTTAATTTGTTCTGCACAAATAGGCCTTGAGGCCGTGTATATATATTTTTATTTTAATAAAGAAAATTCAGTTAAGAATTATGTCTTGGCCTTTTTTAATATGTTTAGAGAAAAACAAGAAATGTAGATATATATTGTGAATCGTCCAAACCTCTGAAAAAAATGGAGATATTACTTTTAGGCCTACTTTGAATGTTTTGGTATCTAGTGAAGAGCTCTTCTTTGTCTACACCCATTCAGCATCATTCACACCCTCTTAAGCTTTAGCCCCACCCACCTCGTTTTGATCTCGGAGCATTCAGAGCGCACTCTTGATGCTTTGACCAATGATTTGTCTACCTCTGGATAACATGAAAACAGCCTAACCGGCTCTGCTGGCAACAAATTAATTCAGATTTTTTTCTGACGTTTGCTGACACTGGCCATATTCAACGGGTGTTGTACACTTTAGCTTAAGACATGTAGCTAGCTAACGTGAACTCACCCCATTCCGTTGATCGACATGGTAATGGCTCTATAGTATTGGAGAAAAGTTGAAAAAACGGACCCTCTGTTACATCTAGACGTGTCATGTCGTAACGTACAGCACGCATAAAGCAACTATTTCTGTCTTACAATCTCTCTCCACCAGGTATAGCACTTCTCTCATCGTTTAAAAACAAGAAATGGACAGTGACGGGGGTAAGGGGGGATACCTAGTCATTTTTTGCGTCATCATTGCATTCAATCATCATTCTCAAAGCCGCTATTTACTTCTAAGATCACTTTAGCACCGCCCTAAAAACCCGATTCAAATTCGACACAAACCTTCAAATAGGTATGTAATGACACATTATATAAACTATTTATAGTGTTTTATTTACATTTTAGAGGCAATAAGGTGATAAGTTGGACAGATCGAGTGAAAAAAAGCAGTTTTCCCACACGACATCTTCCCTTCTCACTATCACGCATTAGTTTCGCTTCCCCACCCGCCATTTTAAAAAACACCCGACGGGGCTCATTGCCTGCTTGAATTATGCAGAAACGGGCAGAGTTTCGGTCATGTCATTTATTTTGTTGGAAAGGGGAGAAATTGTGCTTTACAATGGTATTGACATTACAGTTGATCTGGAAGTATTACATGTTTGGGGCGCTAAAATAAGGGCAATTGTACGGACCAAGGCAATGTACGAGTTTACGTGAGTTTACTATAGATGGGTAAACAATGAATCTTGGTAAACAACGTGTAAGATCACACATGTCACGTAATGTTAGATAACGAGCCAGCCAGATAACATTAGCTAGTTAAACAACAATGAACATAGTGCCAAATTATGTTATTTCTACCCTGCATGAATCTGCTGGGAGCTAACCAGCCAGATTCAATGTTAGCTAGCTAACATTAGGCTCAAACTAGCAAAGCACACAGCTCTGGGATACGAATAATAATGTCAGCTAGTGAGCCAGCAGCTAACTTTAGCTAGCTAGCTAACAGTACACTATAGTTTAAGACATGTAGCTAGCTAGCTAGGTAAACAATGAACCTAGCTAGGTAAACAACGTGTAACATCACACACACCACATAACGTTAGCTAACGATCCAGTCAGCTAACGTTAGCTAGTTAAACAACAATGAACATAGTCCCAAATCATGTCGTTAATACCCTGCATGAATCTGCTGGGAGATAACATTGAACCTGGTTGGTTATCTCCCAGCAGATAGCGTGTGGTGTGTGTGTGATGTTACACGTTGTTTACCTAGCTAGGTTCGTTGTTTACCTAGCTAGCTAGCTACATAGGGCCTAGGG
>NW_026287653.1:0-1521 GCF_023373465.1 Oncorhynchus keta | reverse complement strand
ACTTGGAAAATTCCTGAAAATGATGTTATGTCTTTAGAAGCTTCTGATAGGCTAATTGACATAATTTGGGTCAATTGGAGGTGTACCTGTGGATGTATTTCAAGGCCTACCTTCAAACTCAGTGCCTCTTTGCTTGACATCACGGGGAAATCAAGACCAAGACCTCCACAAGTCTGGTTCATCCTTGGGAGGAATTTCCAAATGCCTGACGGTACCACGTTCATCTGTACAAACAATAGTGCTCATATATAAACACCATGGGACCATGCAGTCATCATACCGCTCAGGAAGGAGACGCGTTCTGTCTCCTAGAGATGAACGTACTTTGGTGCAAAAAGTGCAAATCAATCCCAGAAAAACAGCAAAGGACCTTGTGAAGATGCTGGAGGAAACAGGTACAAAAGTATCTATATCCACAGCAAAACGAGTCCTATATCGACATAACCTGAAAGGCCGCTCAGCAAGGAAGAGGCCACTGCTCCAAAACCGCCATAAAGCCAGGCTACGGTTTGCAACCGCATATGGGGACAAAGATCATACTTTTTGGAGAAATGTCCTCTGGTCTGATGAAACAAAAAAACAACTGTTTGGCCATAATGACCATCGTTATGTTTGGAGGAAAAAGGGTGAGGCTTGCAAGTCAAAGAACACCATCCCAACCGTGAAGCACAGGGGTGGCAGCATCATGATGTGGGGGGCTTTGCTGCAGCTTGGTCGCAGATGGGTCTTCCAAATGGACAATGACCCCAAGCACACTTCCAAAGTTGTGGCAAAATGGCTTAAGGACAACAAAGTCAAGGCTATTGGATTGGCCATCACAAAGCCCCGACCTCAATCCTAAAGAACATTTGTGGGCAGAACTGAAAAAGCGTGTGAGAACAAGGAGGCCTACAAACCAGCTCTGTCAGGAGGAATGGGCCGAAATTCACCCAATTTATTGTGGGAAGCTTGTGGAAGGCTACCTGAAACATTTCAACCAAGTTAATCTATTTAAAGGCAATGCTAACAAATACTAATTGAGTGTATGAAACTTTTGACACACTGGGAATGTGATGAAAGAAATATAAGCTGAAATAAATCATTCTCTCTACTATTATTCTGACATTTCACATTCTTAAAATGAAGTGGTGATCCTAACTGACCTAAGACAGGGAATATTTACTAGGATTAAATGTCAGGAATTGTGAAACACTGGGTTTAAATGTATTTTGCTAAGGTGTATATAAACCTCCGACTTCAACTTTATGTAACATTCTATTGGTTGCAATTTAAGTTTAGAAACTCAATTTTGATTCCGGTGTCGTTTTGTGTGTCAGTTCATAAAACATGTGCCATGGAATCGGTACATCGAAAATTTCTTCCCAACTATTGTGCAATCTATATGGCACAGCTGTCAATTTTTTGGTCCTTAAATGAAACTGGAATACTTTTTTATTTATCAGAATTTTCTTTAACCAATTTGGTCTTTAAAGGATAGGGGGACGCTAGCGTCCCACTTGGTCAAAAGCCAGGGAAAATGCA
>NW_026287652.1:0-53322 GCF_023373465.1 Oncorhynchus keta | reverse complement strand
CTGGGATGTTACATTGATAACAGAGGTCTTCTGGTCTCTGGTCTACCAGCATCGGTCTCTGATGGTAGAGATGTCTGGGTAGTCGGCCTGTCCTGGGATGTTACATTGATAACAGAGGTCTTCTGGTCTCTGGTCTACCAGCATCGGTCTCTGATGGTAGAGATGTCTGGGTCGGCCTGTCCTGGGACTTTACATTGATAACAGAGGTCTTCTGGTCTCTGGTCTACCAGCATCGGTCTCTGATGGTAGAGATGTCTGGGTCGGCCTGTCCTGGGATGTTACATTGATAACAGAGGTCTTCTGGTCTCTGGTCTACCAGCATCGGTCTCTGATGGTAGAGATGTCTGGGTCTGCCTGTCCTGGGACTTTACATTGATAACAGAGGTCTTCTGGTCTCTGGTCTACCAGCATCGGTCTCTGATGGTAGAGATGTCTGGGTCGGCCTGTCCTGGGATGTTACATTGATAACAGAGGTCTTCTGGTCTCTGGTCTACCAGCATCGGTCTCTGATGGTAGAGATGTCTGGGTCGGCCTGTCCTGGGACTTCACATTGATAACAGAGGTCTTCTGGTCTCTGGTCTACCAGCATCGGTCTCTGATGGTAGAGATGTCTGGGTCGGCCTGTCCTGGGACTTTACATTGATAACAGAGGTCTTCTGGTCTACCAGCATCGGTCTCTGATGGTAGAGATGTCTGGGTCGGCCTGTCCTGGGATGTTACATTGATAACAGAGGTCTTCTGGTCTCTGGTCTACCAGCATCGGTCTCTGATGGTAGAGATGTCTGGGTCGGCCTGTCCTGGGACTTTACATTGATAACAGAGGTCTTCTGGTCTCTGGTCTACCAGCATCGGTCTCTGATGGTAGAGATGTCTGGGTCTGCCTGTCCTGGGACTTCACATTGATAACAGAGGTCTTCTGGTCTCTGGTCTACCAGCATCGGTCTCTGATGGTAGCTGCTTTTCCAAAATGTCTGTTGAGTGGACGACTGTTGGTGAGAGAAGGGAAGTGGAGTAGCTTGATTTAACACTTGTGTTGGTTAGAAGGTTAAAACAAGTTGCTGTTCTGACGTTAGATGCTTGTTGTTATCGATGCCCTCCCAATGGCACCCTATTCCCCATATAGAGCACGACTGTTGACCAGGGCCCTATTCCCCATATAGAGCACGACTGTTGACCAGGGCCCTATTCCCCATATAGAGCACGACTGTTGACCAGGGCCCTATAGCACCCTATTCCCCATATAGAGCACGACTGTTGACCAGGGCCCTATAGCACCCTATTCCCCATATAGAGCACGACTGTTGACCAGGGCCCTATAGCACCCTATTCCCCATATAGAGCACGACTGTTGACCAGGGCCCTATAGCACCCTATTCCCCATATAGTCCACTACATTTGATCAGGGCCCTATAGCACCCTATTCCCTATATAGTCCACTACATTTGACCAGGGCCCTATAGCACCCTATTCCCTATATAGTACACTACATTTGACCAGGGCCCTAAAGCACCCTATTCCCCATATAGTCCACTACATTTGACCAGGGCCCTATAGCACCCTATTCCCTATATAGCCCACTACATTTGACCAGGGCCCTATAGCACCCTATTCCCTATATAGCCCACTACATTTGACCAGGGCCCTAAAGGAGTGCAGGATATAGGGAATAGGGAGCCATTTTGGGGCCCTATAACATGTTTCTGGAGCTCTGACATAAAGACGAGGAACACAGCAGAGGTTTATAGACAGTTTGAACATTTTATCATTCATCCATGGGGCGGCAGCGTAGCCTAGTGGTTAGAGCGTTGGACTAGTAACCGGAAGGTTGCGAGTTCAAACCCCCGAGCTGACAAGGTACAAATCTGTCGTTCTGCCCCTGAACAGGCAGTTGACCCACTGTTCCCAGGCCGTCATTGAAAATAAGAATATGTTCTTAACTGACTTGCCTGGTTAAATAAAGGTAAAATGTAATTAAATCCATGTTGATACCCATGGTGCTTTGCAAGAATGTATACAGCTCAACCAACATTTGGTTAGTCAGAATGATTATTTTAATTTCCACTCTACTTCTTCTCCGTTGATTTGCTTTCCATTAAACCAGGGTGTAATGGATGTGTACAGCCCATTCAATACTACAAGAAGCTGTTGGAACTAAATTAAATGTGGATTTTTTTGTTGTTTTGTTTTGTTTTGTTTTTTTAAATAAAATGAATGAACTTTCATCTTGAACGTTGTCCATTCACATTTTGTTCCGTCCATTATCACTCAACCTTTCCCTCTAATCTTTGGCCATTCTCTCTCTACTCTCCTCTGTTCTGGACTACAGCTAACATTGTAGTTAAACTACCAGGAGGACCAGTGTTTTAACCTACAGCTAACACCGTAGTTAAACTACCAGGAGGACCAGTGTTCTGGACTACAGCTAACATTGTAGTTAAACTACCAGGAGGACCAGTGTTCTGGACTACAGCTAACATTGTAGTTAAACTACCAGGAGGACCAGTGTTCTGGACTACAGCTAACATTGTAGTTAAACTACCAGGAGGACCAGTGTTCTGGACTACAGCTAACATTGTAGTTAAACTACCAGGAGGACCAGTGTTCTGGACTACAGCTAACATTGTAGTTAAACTACCAGGAGGACCAGTGTTCTGGACTACAGCTAACATTGTAGTGAAACTACCAGGAGGACCAGTGTTCTGGACTACAGCTAGCATTGTAGTTAAACTACCAGGAGGACCAGTGTTCTGGACTACAGCTAACATTGTAGTTAAACTACCAGGAGGACCAGTGTTCTGGACTACAGCTAACATTGTAGTTAAACTACCAGGAGGACCAGTGTTCTGGACTACAGCTAACATTGTAGTTAAACTACCAGGAGGACCAGTGTTCTGGACTACAGCTAACATTGTAGTGAAACTACCAGGAGGACCAGTGTTCTGGACTACAGCTAACATTGTAGTTAAACTACCAGGAGGACCAGTGTTCTGGACTACAGCTAACATTGTAGTTAAACTACCAGGTTCTGGACTGGACCAGTGTTCTGGACTACAGCTAACATTGTAGTTAAACTACCAGGAGGACCAGTGTTCTGGACTACAGCTAACATTGTAGTTAAACTACCAGGAGGACCAGTGTTCTGGACTACAGCTAACATTGTAGTTAAACTACCAGGAGGACCAGTGTTCTGACCTACAGCTAACATTGTAGTTAAACTACCAGGAGGACCAGTGTTCTGGACTACAGCTAACATTGTAGTTAAACTACCAGGAGGAACAGTGTTCTGGACTACAGCTAACATTGTAGTTAAACTACCAGGAGGACCAGTGTTCTGGACTACAGCTAACATTGTAGTTAAACTACCAGGAGGACCAGTGTTCTGACCTACAGCTAACATTGTAGTTAAACTACCAGGAGGACCAGTGTTCTGGACTACAGCTAACATTGTAGTTAAACTACCAGGAGGACCAGTGTTTTAACCTACAGCTAACATTGTAGTTAAACTACCAGGAGGACCAGTGTTCTGGACTACAGCTAACATTGTAGTTAAACTACCACGAGGACCAGCTGTTTTAACTACTGTTCTGGACAGCTAACATTGTAGTTAAACTACCAGGAGGACCAGTGTTCTGGACTACAGCTAACATTGTAGTTAAACTACCAGGAGGACCAGTGTTCTGGACTACAGCTAACATTGTAGTGAAACTACCAGGAGGACCAGTGTTCTGGACTACAGCTAGCATTGTAGTTAAACTACCAGGAGGACCAGTGTTCTGGACTACAGCTAACATTGTAGTTAAACTACCAGGAGGACCAGTGTTCTGGACTACAGCTAACATTGTAGTTAAACTACCAGGAGGACCAGTGTTCTGGACTACAGCTAACATTGTAGTTAAACTACCAGGAGGACCAGTGTTCTGGACTACAGCTAACATTGTAGTTAAACTACCAGGAGGACCAGTGTTCTGGACTACAGCTAACATTGTAGTTAAACTACCAGTGTTCTGGACTACAGCTAACATTGTAGTTAAACTACCAGGAGGACCAGTGTTCTGGACTACAGCTAACATTGTAGTTAAACTACCAGTGTTCTGGACTACAGCTAACATTGTTTAAACTACCAGTGTTCTGGACTACAGCTAACATTGTAGTTAAACTACCAGGAGGACCAGTGTTCTGGACTACAGCTAACATTGTAGTTAAACTACCAGGAGGACCAGTGTTTTGGACTACAGCTAACATTGTAGTTAAACCCAGGAGGACCAGTGTTCTGGACTACAGCTAACATTGTAGTTAAACTACCAGGAGGACCAGTGTTCTGGACCAGTGTTCTGGACAGCTAACATTGTAGTTAAACTACCAGGAGGACCAGTGTTCTGGACTACAGCTAACATTGTAGTTAAACTACCAGTGTTCTGGACTACAGCTAACATTGTAGTTAAACTACCAGGAGGACCAGTGTTCTGGACTACAGCTAACATTGTAGTTAAACTACCAGGAGGACCAGTGTTCTGGACTACAGCTAACATTGTAGTTAAACTACCAGGAGGACCAGTGTTTTAACCTACAGCTAACATTGTAGTTAAACTACCAGGAGGACCAGTGTTTTAACCTACAGCTAACATTGTAGTTAAACTACCAGGAGGACCAGTGTTTTAACCTGTTCTGGACAGCTAACATTGTAGTTAAACTACCAGGAGGACCAGTGTTCTGGACTACAGCTAACATTGTAGTTAAACTACCAGGAGAGTGACCAGTTGTTTTAACCAGTGTTCTGGACAGCTAACATTGTAGTTAAACTACCAGGAGGACCAGTGTTCTGGACTACAGCTAACATTGTAGTTAAACTACCAGGAGGACCAGTGTTCTGGACTACAGCTAACATTGTAGTTAAACTACCAGGAGGACCAGTGTTCTGGACTACAGCTAGCATTGTAGTTAAACTACCAGGAGGACCAGTGTTCTGGACTACAGCTAACATTGTAGTTAAACTACCAGGAGGACCAGTGTTCTGCTAACATTGTAGTTAAACTACCACAGCTAACATTTGTAGTTAAACTACCAGGAGGACCAGTGTTCTGGACTACAGCTAACATTGTAGTTAAACTACCAGGAGGACCAGTGTTCTGGACTACAGCTAACATTGTAGTGAAACTACCAGGAGGACCAGTGTTCTGGACTACAGCTAACATTGTAGTTAAACTACCAGGAGGACCAGTGTTCTGGACTACAGCTAACATTGTAGTTAAACTACCAGGAGGACCAGTGTTCTGGACTACAGCTAACATTGTAGTTAAACTACCAGGAGGACCAGTGTTCTGGACTACAGCTAACATTGTAGTTAAACTACCAGGAGGACCAGTGTTCTGGACTACAGCTAACATTGTAGTTAAACTACCAGGAGGACCAGTGTTCTGGACTACAGCTAACATTGTAGTTAAACTACCAGGAGGACCAGTGTTCTGGACTACAGCTAACATTGTAGTTAAACTACCAGGAGGACCAGTGTTCTGGACTACAGCTAACATTGTAGTTAAACTACCAGGAGGACCAGTGTTCTGGACTACAGCTAACATTGTAGTTAAACTACCAGGAGGACCAGTGTTCTAACCTACAGCTAACATTGTAGTTAAACTACCAGGAGGACCAGTGTTCTGGACTACAGCTAACATTGTAGTTAAACTACCAGGAGGACCAGTGTTTTAAGCTAACTTGTACAGCCAGTGTTCTGGAACATTGTAGTTAAACTACCAGGAGGACCAGTGTTCTGGACTACAGCTAAGGACCAGTGTTCTGGACTACAGCTAACATTGTAGTTAAACTACCAGGAGGACCAGTGTTCTGGACTACAGCTAACATTGTAGTTAAACTACCAGGAGGACCAGTGTTCTGGACTACAGCTAACATTGTAGTTAAACTACCAGGAGGACCAGTGTTTTAACCTACAGCTAACATTGTAGTTAAACTACCAGGAGGACCAGTGTTCTGGACTACAGCTAACATTGTAGTTAAACTACCAGGAGGACCAGTGTTTTAACCTACAGCTAACATTGTAGTTAAACTACCAGGAGGACCAGTGTTCTGGACTACAGCTAACATTGTAGTTAAACTACCAGGAGGACCAGTGTTCTGGACTACAGCTAACATTGTAGTTAAACTACCAGGAGGACCAGTGTTCTGGACTACAGCTAACATTGTAGTTAAACTACCAGGAGGACCAGTGTTCTGGACTACAGCTAACATTGTAGTTAAACTACCAGGAGGACCAGTGTTCTGGACTACAGCTAACATTGTAGTTAAACTACCAGGAGGACCAGTGTTCTGGACTACAGCTAACATTGTAGTTAAACTACCAGGAGGACCAGTGTTCTGGACTACAGCTAACATTGTAGTGAAACTACCAGGAGGACCAGTGTTCTGGACTACAGCTAACATTGTAGTTAAACTACCAGGAGGACCAGTGTTCTGGACTACAGCTAACATTGTAGTTAAACTACCAGGAGGACCAGTGTTCTGGACTACAGCTAACATTGTAGTTAAACTACCAGGAGGACCAGTGTTCTGGCTACTACAGCTAACATTGTAGTTAAACTACCAGGAGGACCAGTGTTCTGGACAACAGCTAACATTTGTAGTTAAACTACCAGGAGGACCAGTGTTCTGGACTACAGCTAACATTGTAGTTAAACTACCAGGAGGACCAGTGTTCTGGACTACAGCTAACATTGTAGTTAAACTACCAGGAGGACCAGTGTTCTGGACTACAGCTAACATTGTAGTTAAACTACCAGGAGGACCAGTGTTCTGGACTACAGCTAACATTGTAGTTAAACTACCAGGAGGACCAGTGTTCTGGACTACAGCTAACATTGTAGTTAAACTACCAGGAGGACCAGTGTTCTGGACTACAGCTAACATTGTAGTTAAACTACCAGGAGGACCAGTGTTTTAACCTACAGCTAACATTGTAGTTAAACTACCAGGAGGACCAGTGTTCTGGACTACAGCTAACATTGTAGTTAAACTACCAGGAGGACCAGTGTTTTAACCTACAGCTAACATTGTAGTTAAACTACCAGGAGGACCAGTGTTCTGGACTACAGCTAACATTGTAGTTAAACTACCAGGAGGACCAGTGTTTTAACCTACAGCTAACATTGTAGTTAAACTACCAGGAGGACCAGTGTTCTGGACTACAGCTAACATTGTAGTTAAACTACCAGGAGGACCAGTGTTCTGGACTGTTCTGGACAGCTAACATTGTAGTGAAACTACCAGGAGGACCAGTGTTCTGGACTACAGCTAGCATTGTAGTTAAACTACCAGGAGGACCAGTGTTCTGGACTACAGCTAACATTGTAGTTAAACTACCAGGAGGACCAGTGTTCTGGACTACAGCTAACATTGTAGTTAAACTACCAGGAGGACCAGTGTTCTGACTACAGCTAACATTGTAGTTAAACTACCAGGAGGACCAGTGTTCTGGACTACAGCTAACATTGTAGTTAAACTACCAGGAGGACCAGTGTTCTGGTACTACAGCTAGCATTGTAGTTAAACTACCAGGAGGACCAGTGTTCTGGACTACAGCTAACATTGTAGTTAAACTACCAGGAGGACCAGTGTTCTGGACTACAGCTAACATTGTAGTTAAACTACCAGGAGGACCAGTGTTCTGGACTACAGCTAACATTGTAGTTAAACTACCAGGAGGACCAGTGTTCTGGACTACAGCTAACATTGTAGTTAAACTACCAGGAGGACCAGTGTTCTGGACTACAGCTAACATTGTAGTTAAACTACCAGGAGGACCAGTGTTCTGGACTACAGCTAACATTGTAGTTAAACTACCAGGAGGACCAGTGTTCTGGACTACAGCTAACATTGTAGTTAAACTACCAGGAGGACCAGTGTTCTGGACTACAGCTAACATTGTAGTTAAACTACCAGGAGGACCAGTGTTTTAACCTACAGCTAACATTGTAGTTAAACTACCAGGAGGACCAGTGTTCTGGACTACAGCTAACATTGTAGTTAAACTACCAGGAGGACCAGTGTTTTAACCTACAGCTAACATTGTAGTTAAACTACCAGGAGGACCAGTGTTCTGGACTACAGCTAACATTGTAGTTAAACTACCAGGAGGACCAGTGTTCTGGACTACAGCTAACATTGTAGTTAAACTACCAGGAGGACCAGTGTTTTAACCTACAGCTAACATTGTAGTTAAACTACCAGGAGGACCAGTGTTCTGGACTACAGCTAACATTGTAGTTAAACTACCAGGAGGACCAGTGTTCTGGACTACAGCTAACATTGTAGTTAAACTACCAGGAGGACCAGTGTTCTGGACTACAGCTAACATTGTAGTTAAACTACCAGGAGGACCAGTGTTTTAACCTACAGCTAACATTGTAGTTAAACTACCAGGAGGACCAGTGTTCTGGACTACAGCTAACATTGTAGTTAAACTACCAGGAGGACCAGTGTTCTGGACTACAGCTAACATTGTAGTTAAACTACCAGGAGGACCAGTGTTCTGGACTACAGCTAACATTGTAGTTAAACTACCAGGAGGACCAGTATTCTGGACTACAGCTAACATTGTAGTTAAACTACCAGGAGGACCAGTGTTCTGGACTACAGCTAACATCGTAGTTAAACTACCAGGAGGACCAGTGTTTTAACCTACAGCTAACATTGTAGTTGATATCCTGCTGATGTTAGAACAGCGGCGTCTGGTAAGACGAGGGGGGGGGGCGGACTATGCATATATGTAAACAACAGCTGGTGCACGATATCTCAGGAAGTCTCGAGGTTTTGCTTGCCCGAGGTAGAGTATCTCATGAAAATCTGTAGACCACACTATTTTTAATCTGCATTTTTCATAGCTGTTGACACACCACCACAGGCCGACGCTGGCACACTCAATGAGCTGTATTCCACCATGAGAAAACAGGAAGAAGCTCATCCAGAGAATGACGCTCCTAGCAGGGAAACTTAAATCTGTTTTACCAAATTTGTATCGGCATGTAAAATGTGCAACCAGAGGGGGAAAAAAACTCTAGACCACCTTTACTTCAGACACAGAGACGCGTACAAAGCTCTCCCTCCATTTGATAAATCTGACCATAATTATACCCTCCTGATTCATGCTCACAAGCAAAAACTAAAGCAGGAAGCTCCAGTAACTCGGTCAATAAGAAAGTGAAGTAGATACTATGTTCAGGGATTCCTCCAATGGCATTGAGGAGTACATCATTGGCTTCATCAATAAGTGCATCGATTATGTCATCCCCGCAGTGACTATAGGTACATACCCCAACCAGAAGATATTGGTTACAGGCAACATCCGCACTGAGCTAAAGGCAAGAGCTGCCGCTTTCAAGGAGCAGGACTCGCACCCGGAAGCTTATAAGATTTCCCGCAATGCCCTCCAACGAACCATCAAACAGGCAAAGTGTCAAGATCAAATCGTCCTACACCAGCTCCGATGCTAATCATTATAGACTACAATGGGAAGCACAGCCGAGAGCTGCCCAGTGACACGAGCCTACCAGATGAGCTAAACTACTTCTATGCTCGCTTCGAGGTAAATAACACTGAAACATACATGAGAGCACCAGCTGTTCCGGACGACTGTGTGATCACGATCTTTAAACAGGTCAACATTCAAAAGGGCGCTGGGCCAGACGGATTACCAGGACGTGTACTGCGAGCATGCGCTGACCAACTGGCAAGTGTCTTCACTGACAATTTCAACTTCTCCCTGTCCGAGTCTGTAATACCAACATGTGTTAAGCAGACCACCATAGTGCCTGTGCCAAAGACCACCTATGCTATTCATTGACTACAGCTCAGCATTCGACACCATAGTGCCCTCAAAGCTCATGAATAAGCTAAGGTGTATCTCACTGATCATCCCTAAAGCCAACACCTCATTTGGCCGCCTTTCGTTCCAGTTCTCTGCTGCCTGTGACTGGAACGAATTGCAAAAATCGCTGAAGTTGGAGACTTTTATCAACTTTTACCAACTTCAAACATCTGCTATCTGAGCAGCTAACCGATCGCTGCAGCTGTACATAGTCTATTGGTAAATAGCCAACCCATTTTTACCTACCTCATCCCCATACTGTTTATATTTATTTACTTTTCTGCTCTTTTGCACACCAATATCTCTACCTGTACATGACCATCTGATCATTTATCACTCGTGTTAATCTGCAAAATTGTAATTATTCGCTTACCTCCTCATGCCTTTTGCACACAATGTATATAGACTCCCCTTTTTTTCTACTGTGTTATTGACTTGCTAATTGTTTACTCCATGTGTAACTCTGTGTTGTCTGTTCACACTGCTATGCTTTATCTTGGCCAGGTCGCAGTTGTAAATGAGAACTTGTTCTCAACGAGCCTACCTGGTTAAATAAAGGTGTTCTCAACTGGCCTACCTGGTTAAATAAAGGTGTTCTCAACTGGCCTACCTGGTTAAATAAAGGTGTTCTCAACTGGCCTACCTGGTTAAATAAAGGTGTTCTCAACTGGCCTACCTGGTTAAATAAAGGTGTTCTCAACTGGCCTACCTGGTTAAATAAAGGTGTTCTCAACTGGCCTACCTGGTTAAATAAAGGTGAAATAAAAAAATAAAAAAGGATCCTGGGACTAAACACCTCCCTCTGCAACTGGATCCTGGACTTCCTGACGGTCCGCCCCCAGGTGGTGAGGGGAGGTAACAACTCATCTACCATGCTGATCCTCAATACAGGAGCCCCCAGGTGGTGAGGGTAGGTAACAACTCATCTACCATGCTGATCCTCAATACAGGAGCCTCCCAGGTGGTGAGGGTAGGTAACAACTCATCTACCATGCTGATCCTCAATACAGGAGCCCCCCGGGTGGTGAGGGTTGTTGGAGCGAACCATTAAGGAGAGCTGAGCATTAAAAAGGTCTAGTTGCCAGGCTGAAGTAGCAAGGACATGCACATGAAGAGAAGATGACGCCTTTTGACACCCAGGCTATGCTCTATTTTTGAAAGAGTACATTAACCAAGACCATACGTACATCTATGACAGCTGGTCAGCAGGATACAGGAAGAAAGACGGAAGCAAGATGACTAACACGTGAAACAGAAGCATGCAATGCATACATTATTTATGCAATTATGTTTCGGACGTGAAAAGGGTTCTACCGTCGTTATAACCTAACCAAAAGCAGATATGAGCGTTAGTGGGCGTGAACAAGCTCTGAGATGAGAAGAAAATAAGAAAAGGTCAAGGGAAGCTGTTTTCATATAGAGGGAGGCGACTCTATACGTTATGCAAAGACAGAATCCTAGACAGGCAGGACTCTGTAATATGAGAGAATGGTCTCTTTCCATGGAGGGGCTCGGCCCTGTTATGTTAGTGATAGGGTCCTTCCATGGAGGCCCTGTTATGTTAGTGATAGGGTCCTTCCATGGAGGCCCTGTTATGTTAGTGATAGGGTCCTTCCATGGAGGCCCTGTTATGTTAGTGATAGGGTCCTTCCATGGAGGCCCTGTTATGTTAGTGATAGGGTCCTTCCATGGAGGCCCTGTTATGTTAGTGATAGGGTCCTTCCATGGAGGGGCCCCCTGTTATGTTAGTGATAGGGTCCTTCCATGGAGGGGCTCCCCTGTTATGTTAGTGATAGGGTCCTTCCATGGAGGGGCCCCCTGTTATGTTAGTGATAGGGTCCTTCCATGGAGGGGCCCTGTTATGTTAGTGATAAGGTCCTTCCATGGAGGGGCTGTTATGTTAGTGATAGGGTCCTTCCATGGAGGGGCTCAGCCCTGTTATGTTAGTGATAGGGTCCTTCCATGGAGGGGCTGTTATGTTAGTGATAAGGTCCTTCCATGGAGGCCCTGTTATGTTAGTGATAGGGTCCTTCCATGGAGGGGCTTCAGCCCTGTTATGTTAGTGATAGGTCCTTCCATGGAGGGGCTGTTATGTTAGTGATAGGGTCCTTCCATGGAGGGGCTCAGCCCTGTTATGTTAGTGATAGGGTCCTTCCATGGAGGGGCTCAGCCCTGTTATGTTAGTGATAGGGTCCTTCCATGGAGGGGCTGTTATGTTAGTGATAGGGTCCTTCCATGGAGGGGCTCAGCCCTGTTATGTTAGTGATAGGGTCCTTCCATGGAGGGGCTCAGCCCTGTTATGTTAGTGATAGGGTCCTTCCATGGAGGGGCTCAGCCCTGTTATGTTAGTGATAGGGTCCTTCCATGGAGGGGCTAGGCCCTGTTATGTTAGTGATAGGGTCCTTCCATGGAGGGGCTCAGCCCTGTTATGTTAGTGATAGGGTCCTTCCATGGAGGCCCTGTTATGTTAGTGATAGGGTCCTTCCATGGAGGGGCTCAGCCCTGTTATGTTAGTGATAGGGTCCTTCCATGGAGGGGCTCGGCCCTGTTATGTTAGTGATAGGGTCCTTCCATGGAGGGGCTCAGCCCTGTTATGTTAGTGATAGGGTCCTTCCATGGAGGCCCTGTTATGTTAGTGATAGGGTCCTTCCATGGAGGGGCTGTTATGTTAGTGATAGGGTCCTTCCATGGAGGGGTTGTTATGTTAGTGATAGGGTCCTTCCATGGAGGGGCTGCCCTTTATGTTAGTGATAGGGTCCTTCCATGGAGGGGCTCCTGTTATGTTAGTGATAGGGTCCTTCCATGGAGGCCCTGTTATGTTAGTGATAGGGTCCTTCCATGGAGGCCCTGTTATGTTAGTGATAGGGTCCTTCCATGGAGGCCCTGTTATGTTAGTGATAGGTCCTTCCATGGAGGGGCTGTTATGTTAGTGATAGGGTCCTTCCATGGAGGCCCTGTTATGTTAGTGATAGGGTCCTTCCATGGAGGGGCTGTTATGTTAGTGATAGGGTCCTTCCATGGAGGGGCTGTTATGTTAGTGATAGGGTCCTTCCATGGAGGCCCTGTTATGTTAGTGATAGGGTCCTTCCATGGAGGGGCTGTTATGTTAGTGATAGGGTCCTTCCATGGAGGCCCTGTTATGTTAGTGATAGGGTCCTTCCATGGAGGCCCTGTTATGTTAGTGATAGGGTCCTTCCATGGAGGGGCCCTGTTATGTTAGTGATAGGGTCCTTCCATGGAGGCCCTGTTATGTTAGTGATAGGGTCCTTCCATGGAGGCCCTGTTATGTTAGTGATAGGGTCCTTCCATGGAGGCCCTGTTATGTTAGTGATAGGGTCCTTCCATGGAGGGGCTCAGCCCTGTTATGTTAGTGATAGGGTCCTTCCATGGAGGGGCTCAGCCCTGTTATGTTAGTGATAGGGTCCTTCCATGGAGGCCCTGTTATGTTAGTGATAGGGTCCTTCCATGGAGGCCCTGTTATGTTAGTGATAGGGTCCTTCCATGGAGGCCCTGTTATGTTAGTGATAGGGTCCTTCCATGGAGGGGCTGTTATGTTAGTGATAGGGTCCTTCCATGGAGGGGCTGTTATGTTAGTGATAGGGTCCTTCCATGGAGGCCCTGTTATGTTAGTGATAGGGTCCTTCCATGGAGGGGCTGTTATGTTAGTGATAGGGTCCTTCCATGGAGGCCCTGTTATGTTAGTGATAGGGTCCTTCCATGGAGGCCCTGTTATGTTAGTGATAGGGTCCTTCCATGGAGGGGCTCGGCCCTGTTATGTTAGTGATAGGGTCCTTCCATGGAGGCCCTGTTATGTTAGTGATAAGGTCCTTCCATGGAGGCCCTGTTATGTTAGTGATAGGGTCCTTCCATGGAGGGGCTCAGCCCTGTTATGTTAGTGATAGGGTCCTTCCATGGAGGCCCTGTTATGTTAGTGATAGGGTCCTTCCATGGAGGGGCTGTTATGTTAGTGATAAGGTCCTTCCATGGAGGGGCTGTTATGTTAGTGATAGGGTCCTTCCATGGAGGCCCTGTTATGTTAGTGATAGGGTCCTTCCATGGAGGGGCTGTTATGTTAGTGATAGGGTCCTTCCATGGAGGGGTGGAGGGCTTCAGCCCTGTTATGTTAGTGATAGGGTCCTTCCATGGAGGGGCTCGCCCTGTTATGTTAGTGATAAGGTCCTTCCATGGAGGGGCTCCCCTGTTATGTTAGTGATAGGGTCCTTCCATGGAGGGGCCTGTTATGTTAGTGATAGGGTCCTTCCATGGAGGCCCTGTTATGTTAGTGATAAGGTCCTTCCATGGAGGGGCTGTTATGTTAGTGATAGGGTCCTTCCATGGAGGCCCTGTTATGTTAGTGATAGGGTCCTTCCATGGAGGCCCTGTTATGTTAGTGATAGGGTCCTTCCATGGAGGGGCTGTTATGTTAGTGATAGGTCCTTCCATGGAGGCCCTGTTATGTTAGTGATAGGGTCCTTCCATGGAGGCCCTGTTATGTTAGTGATAGGGTCCTTCCATGGAGGCCCTGTTATGTTAGTGATAGGGTCCTTCCATGGAGGCCCTGTTATGTTAGTGATAGGGTCCTTCCATGGAGGCCCTGTTATGTTAGTGATAGGGTCCTTCCATGGAGGCCCTGTTATGTTAGTGATAGGGTCCTTCCATGGAGGGGCTGTTATGTTAGTGATAGGGTCCTTCCATGGAGGCCCTGTTATGTTAGTGATAGGGTCCTTCCATGGAGGCCCTGTTATGTTAGTGATAGGGTCCTTCCATGGAGGCCCTGTTATGTTAGTGATAGGGTCCTTCCATGGAGGGGCTGTTATGTTAGTGATAGGGTCCTTCCATGGAGGCCCTGTTATGTTAGTGATAGGGTCCTTCCATGGAGGGGCTGTTATGTTAGTGATAGGGTCCTTCCATGGAGGGGCTCAGCCCTGTTATGTTAGTGATAGGGTCCTTCCATGGAGGGGCTCAGCCCTGTTATGTTAGTGATAAGGTCCTTCCATGGAGGGGCCCTGTTATGTTAGTGATAGGGTCCTTCCATGGAGGCCCTGTTATGTTAGTGATAGGGTCCTTCCATGGAGGGGCCCTGTTATGTTAGTGATAGGGTCCTTCCATGGAGGGGCTCCCTGTTATGTTAGTGATAAGGTCCTTCCATGGAGGGGCCCCTGTTATGTTAGTGATAGGGTCCTTCCATGGAGGGGCCTGTTATGTTAGTGATAGGGTCCTTCCATGGAGGGGCTCCTGTTTATGTTAGTGATAGGGTCCTTCCATGGAGGGGCTGTTATGTTAGTGATAGGGTCCTTCCATGGAGGGGCTCTGTTATGTTAGTGATAAGGTCCTTCCATGGAGGGGCTCCCCTGTTATGTTAGTGATAGGGTCCTTCCATGGAGGGGCTCCCCTGTTATGTTAGTGATAGGGTCCTTCCATGGAGGCCCTGTTATGTTAGTGATAGGGTCCTTCCATGGAGGCCCTGTTATGTTAGTGATAGGGTCCTTCCATGGAGGCCTGTTATGTTAGTGATAGGGTCCTTCCATGGAGGCCCTGTTATGTTAGTGATAGGGTCCTTCCATGGAGGGGCCTGTTATGTTAGTGATAGGGTCCTTCCATGGAGGGGCTTCCAGCCCTGTTATGTTAGTGATAGGGTCCTTCCATGGAGGCTGTTATGTTAGTGATAGGGTCCTTCCATGGAGGTCCTGTTATGTTAGTGATAGGTCCTTCCATGGAGGGGCTCAGCCCTGTTATGTTAGTGATAGGGTCCTTCCATGGAGGGGCCTGTTATGTTAGTGATAGGGTCCTTCCATGGAGGCCCTGTTATGTTAGTGATAGGGTCCTTCCATGGAGGGGCCCCTGTTATGTTAGTGATAGGGTCCTTCCATGGAGGGGCCCCCTGTTATGTTAGTGATAGGGTCCTTCCATGGAGGGGCTAGGCCGTTATGTTAGTGATAGGGTCCTTCCATGGAGGGGCTGTTATGTTAGTGATAGGGTCCTTCCATGGAGGGGCTCAGGCCCTGTTATGTTAGTGATAGGGTCCTTCCATGGAGGGGCCCTGTTATGTTAGTGATAGGGTCCTTCCATGGAGGCCCTGTTATGTTAGTGATAGGGTCCTTCCATGGAGGCCCTGTTATGTTAGTGATAGGGTCCTTCCATGGAGGCCCTGTTATGTTAGTGATAGGGTCCTTCCATGGAGGCCCTGTTATGTTAGTGATAGGGTCCTTCCATGGAGGGGCTGTTATGTTAGTGATAGGGTCCTTCCATGGAGGGGCTCAGCCCTGTTATGTTAGTGATAGGGTCCTTCCATGGAGGCCCTGTTATGTTAGTGATAGGGTCCTTCCATGGAGGCCCTGTTATGTTAGTGATAGGGTCCTTCCATGGAGGGGCTCAGCCCTGTTATGTTAGTGATAGGGTCCTTCCATGGAGGCCCTGTTATGTTAGTGATAGGGTCCTTCCATGGAGGGGCCCCCTGTTATGTTAGTGATAAGGTCCTTCCATGGAGGCCCTGTTATGTTAGTGATAGGGTCCTTCCATGGAGGCCCTGTTATGTTAGTGATACGGTCCTTCCATGGAGGGGCTCGGCCCTGTTATGTTAGTGATAAGGTCCTTCCATGGAGGCCCTGTTATGTTAGTGATAGGGTCCTTCCATGGAGGGGCTCGGCCCTGTTATGTTAGTGATAGGGTCCTTCCATGGAGGCCCTGTTATGTTAGTGATAGGGTCCTTCCATGGAGGTCCTGTTATGTTAGTGATAGGGTCCTTCCATGGAGGCCCTGTTATGTTAGTGATAGGGTCCTTCCATGGAGGCCCTGTTATGTTAGTGATAGGGTCCTTCCATGGAGGCCCTGTTATGTTAGTGATAGGGTCCTTCCATGGAGGGGCCTGTTATGTTAGTGATAGGGTCCTTCCATGGAGGCCCTGTTATGTTAGTGATAGGGTCCTTCCATGGAGGGGCTGTTATGTTAGTGATAGGGTCCTTCCATGGAGGGGCCCTGTTATGTTAGTGATAGGGTCCTTCCATGGAGGCCCTGTTATGTTAGTGATAGGGTCCTTCCATGGAGGCCCTGTTATGTTAGTGATAGGGTCCTTCCATGGAGGCCCTGTTATGTTAGTGATAGGGTCCTTCCATGGAGGCCCTGTTATGTTAGTGATAGGGTCCTTCCATGGAGGGGCTGTTATGTTAGTGATAGGGTCCTTCCATGGAGGGGCTGTTATGTTAGTGATAGGGTCCTTCCATGGAGGGGCTGTTATGAGGGGGTCTGTTATGTTAGTGATAGGGTCCTTCCATGGAGGCCCTGTTATGTTAGTGATAGGGTCCTTCCATGGAGGGGCTGTTATGTTAGTGATAGGGTCCTTCCATGGAGGGGCTGTTATGTTAGTGATAGGGTCCTTCCATGGAGGCCCTGTTATGTTAGTGATAGGGTCCTTCCATGGAGGGGCCCCCTGTTATGTTAGTGATAAGGTCCTTCCATGGAGGGGCTGTTATGTTAGTGATAGGGTCCTTCCATGGAGGGGCTGTTATGTTAGTGATAGGGTCCTTCCATGGAGGGGCCCTGTTATGTTAGTGATAGGGTCCTTCCATGGAGGGGCTGTTATGTTAGTGATAGGGTCCTTCCATGGAGGGCTCAGCCCTGTTATGTTAGTGATAGGTCCTTCCATGGAGGGGCCCTGTTATGTTAGTGATAGGGTCCTTCCATGGAGGCCCTGTTATGTTAGTGATAGGGTCCTTCCATGGAGGCCCTGTTATGTTAGTGATAGGGTCCTTCCATGGAGGCCCTGTTATGTTAGTGATAGGGTCCTTCCATGGAGGCCCTGTTATGTTAGTGATAGGGTCCTTCCATGGAGGGGCTGTTATGTTAGTGATAGGGTCCTTCCATGGAGGGGCTGTTATGTTAGTGATAGGGTCCTTCCATGGAGGGGCCCTGTTATGTTAGTGATAGGGTCCTTCCATGGAGGGGCCCTGTTATGTTAGTGATAAGGGTCCTTCCATGGAGGTCCTGTTATGTTAGTGATAGGGTCCTTCCATGGAGGGGCTCCCTGTTATGTTAGTGATAAGGTCCTTCCATGGAGGGGCTGTTATGTTAGTGATAGGGTCCTTCCATGGAGGCCCTGTTATGTTAGTGATAAGGTCCTTCCATGGAGGGGCTCAGCCCTGTTATGTTAGTGATAAGGTCCTTCCATGGAGGCCCTGTTATGTTAGTGATAGGGTCCTTCCATGGAGGCCCTGTTATGTTAGTGATAGGGTCCTTCCATGGAGGGGCTGTTATGTTAGTGATAGGGTCCTTCCATGGAGGGGCCCTGTTATGTTAGTGATAGGGTCCTTCCATGGAGGCCCTGTTATGTTAGTGATAGGGTCCTTCCATGGAGGGGCTGTTATGTTAGTGATAGGGTCCTTCCATGGAGGGGCTGTTATGTTAGTGATAGGGTCCTTCCATGGAGGGGCTGTTATGTTAGTGATAGGGTCCTTCCATGGAGGGGCTGTTATGTTAGTGATAGGGTCCTTCCATGGAGGGGCCCTGTTATGTTAGTGATAGGGTCCTTCCATGGAGGGGCCCTGTTATGTTAGTGATAGGGTCCTTCCATGGAGGGGCTGTTATGTTAGTGATAGGGTCCTTCCATGGAGGGCCCTGTTATGTTAGTGATAGGGTCCTTCCATGGAGGGGCCCTGTTATGTTAGTGATAGGGTCCTTCCATGGAGGCCCTGTTATGTTAGTGATAGGGTCCTTCCATGGAGGGGCTGTTATGTTAGTGATAGGGTCCTTCCATGGAGGGGCCCTGTTATGTTAGTGATAGGGTCCTTCCATGGAGGGGCCCTGTTATGTTAGTGATAGGGTCCTTCCATGGAGGCCCTGTTATGTTAGTGATAGGGTCCTTCCATGGAGGGGCTGTTATGTTAGTGATAGGGTCCTTCCATGGAGGGGCTCAGCCCTGTTATGTTAGTGATAGGGTCCTTCCATGGAGGGGCTGTTATGTTAGTGATAGGGTCCTTCCATGGAGGGGCTGTTATGTTAGTGATAGGGTCCTTCCATGGAGGGGCTGTTATGTTAGTGATAGGGTCCTTCCATGGAGGGGCTGTTATGTTAGTGATAGGGTCCTTCCATGGAGGGCCTGTTATGTTAGTGATAGGGTCCTTCCATGGAGGGGCTGTTTATGTTAGTGATAGGGTCCTTCCATGGAGGGGCCCCTGTTATGTTAGTGATAGGGTCCTTCCATGGAGGCCCTGTTATGTTAGTGATAGGGTCCTTCCATGGAGGGGCTCGGTGTTATGTTAGTGATAGGTCCTTCCATGGAGGGGCTGTTTATGTTAGTGATAGGGTCCTTCCATGGAGGGGCTGTTATGTTAGTGATAGGGTCCTTCCATGGAGGCCCTGTTATGTTAGTGATAGGGTCCTTCCATGGAGGCCCTGTTATGTTAGTGATAGGGTCCTTCCATGGAGGCCCTGTTATGTTAGTGATAGGGTCCTTCCATGGAGGGGCTGTTATGTTAGTGATAGGGTCCTTCCATGGAGGGGCCGGGCTGTTATGTTAGTGATAGGGTCCTTCCATGGAGGCCCTGTTATGTTAGTGATAGGGTCCTTCCATGGAGGGGCTGTTATGTTAGTGATAGGGTCCTTCCATGGAGGGGCTGTTATGTTAGTGATAGGGTCCTTCCATGGAGGGGCTCAGCCCTGTTATGTTAGTGATAGGGTCCTTCCATGGAGGGGCCTGTTATGTTAGTGATAGGGTCCTTCCATGGAGGGGCTGTTATGTTAGTGATAGGGTCCTTCCATGGAGGGGCCCTGTTATGTTAGTGATAGGGTCCTTCCATGGAGGGGCTGTTATGTTAGTGATAGGGTCCTTCCATGGAGGGGCCCTGTTATGTTAGTGATAGGGTCCTTCCATGGAGGGGCTCGGCCCTGTTATGTTAGTGATAGGGTCCTTCCATGGAGGCCCTGTTATGTTAGTGATAGGGTCCTTCCATGGAGGGGTCCTGTTATGTTAGTGATAGGGTCCTTCCATGGAGGGGCTGTTATGTTAGTGATAGGGTCCTTCCATGGAGGGGCTCAGCCCTGTTATGTTAGTGATAGGGTCCTTCCATGGAGGGGCTGTTATGTTAGTGATAGGGTCCTTCCATGGAGGCCCTGTTATGTTAGTGATAGGGTCCTTCCATGGAGGCCCTGTTATGTTAGTGATAGGGTCCTTCCATGGAGGGGCTGTTATGTTAGTGATAGGGTCCTTCCATGGAGGGGCTGTTATGTTAGTGATAGGGTCCTTCCATGGAGGGGCTGTTATGTTAGTGATAGGGTCCTTCCATGGAGGGGCTCAGCCCTGTTATGTTAGTGATAGGGTCCTTCCATGGAGGGGCCCTGTTATGTTAGTGATAGGGTCCTTCCATGGAGGCCCTGTTATGTTAGTGATAGGGTCCTTCCATGGAGGGGCTCAGCCCTGTTATGTTAGTGATAGGGTCCTTCCATGGAGGGGCTGTGTTATGTTAGTGATAGGGTCCTTCCATGGAGGCCCTGTTATGTTAGTGATAGGGTCCTTCCATGGAGGGGCCCTGTTATGTTAGTGATAAGGTCCTTCCATGGAGGGGCTGTTATGTTAGTGATAGGGTCCTTCCATGGAGGCCCTGTTATGTTAGTGATAGGGTCCTTCCATGGAGGCCCTGTTATGTTAGTGATAGGGTCCTTCCATGGAGGGGCTCCCTGTTATGTTAGTGATAGGGTCCTTCCATGGAGGGGCTCAGCCCTGTTATGTTAGTGATAGGGTCCTTCCATGGAGGCCCTGTTATGTTAGTGATAGGGTCCTTCCATGGAGGGGCTGTTATGTTAGTGATAGGGTCCTTCCATGGAGGGGCTGTTATGTTAGTGATAGGGTCCTTCCATGGAGGGGCTGTTATGTTAGTGATAAGGTCCTTCCATGGAGGCCCTGTTATGTTAGTGATAGGGTCCTTCCATGGAGGCCCTGTTATGTTAGTGATAGGGTCCTTCCATGGAGGCCCTGTTATGTTAGTGATAGGGTCCTTCCATGGAGGCCCTGTTATGTTAGTGATAGGGTCCTTCCATGGAGGGGCCTGTTATGTTAGTGATAGGGTCCTTCCATGGAGGCCCTGTTATGTTAGTGATAAGGTCCTTCCATGGAGGGGCCTGTTATGTTAGTGATAGGGTCCTTCCATGGAGGGGCTCCCCTGTTATGTTAGTGATAGGGTCCTTCCATGGAGGGGCTCCCCTGTTATGTTAGTGATAGGGTCCTTCCATGGAGGGGCTGTTATGTTAGTGATAGGGTCCTTCCATGGAGGGGCTGTTATGTTAGTGATAGGGTCCTTCCATGGAGGGGCCCTGTTATGTTAGTGATAGGGTCCTTCCATGGAGGGGCTGTTATGTTAGTGATAGGGTCCTTCCATGGAGGGGCCTGTTATGTTAGTGATAGGGTCCTTCCATGGAGGCCCTGTTATGTTAGTGATAGGGTCCTTCCATGGAGGGGCCTGTTATGTTAGTGATAGGTCCTTCCATGGAGGGGCTGTTATGTTAGTGATAGGGTCCTTCCATGGAGGCCCTGTTATGTTAGTGATAGGGTCCTTCCATGGAGGCCCTGTTATGTTAGTGATAGGGTCCTTCCATGGAGGGGCCCTGTTATGTTAGTGATAGGGTCCTTCCATGGAGGCCCTGTTATGTTAGTGATAGGGTCCTTCCATGGAGGGGCTGTTATGTTAGTGATAGGGTCCTTCCATGGAGGGGCCTGTTATGTTAGTGATAGGGTCCTTCCATGGAGGGGCTCAGCCCTGTTATGTTAGTGATAGGTCCTTCCATGGAGGGGCCCTGTTATGTTAGTGATAGGGTCCTTCCATGGAGGGGCTCAGGGCCGTTATGTTAGTGATAGGGTCCTTCCATGGAGGGGCCCTGTTATGTTAGTGATAGGGTCCTTCCATGGAGGGGCTCGGTCCTGTTATGTTAGTGATAGGGTCCTTCCATGGAGGCCCTGTTATGTTAGTGATAGGGTCCTTCCATGGAGGGCTGTTATGTTAGTGATAGGGTCCTTCCATGGAGGCCCCCTGTTATGTTAGTGATAGGGTCCTTCCATGGAGGGGCCCTGTTATGTTAGTGATAGGGTCCTTCCATGGAGGGGCTCCCCTGTTATGTTAGTGATAGGGTCCTTCCATGGAGGGGCCCCCTGTTATGTTAGTGATAGGGTCCTTCCATGGAGGGCTGTTATGTTAGTGATAGGGTCCTTCCATGGAGGGGCCCCCTGTTATGTTAGTGATAGGGTCCTTCCATGGAGGGGCCCTGTTATGTTAGTGATAGGGTCCTTCCATGGAGGGGCCCCCTGTTATGTTAGTGATAGGGTCCTTCCATGGAGGCCCTGTTATGTTAGTGATAGGGTCCTTCCATGGAGGCCCTGTTATGTTAGTGATAGGGTCCTTCCATGGAGGGGCCCTGTTATGTTAGTGATAGGTCCTTCCATGGAGGCCCTGTTATGTTAGTGATAGGGTCCTTCCATGGAGGGGCTGTTATGTTAGTGATAGGGTCCTTCCATGGAGGGGCCTGTTATGTTAGTGATAGGGTCCTTCCATGGAGGGGCCCTGTTATGTTAGTGATAGGGTCCTTCCATGGAGGGGCCCTGTTATGTTAGTGATAGGGTCCTTCCATGGAGGCCCTGTTATGTTAGTGATAGGGTCCTTCCATGGAGGGGCTCCCCTGTTATGTTAGTGATAGGGTCCTTCCATGGAGGGGCCCCCTGTTATGTTAGTGATAGGTCCTTCCATGGAGGGGCCTGTTATGTTAGTGATAGGGTCCTTCCATGGAGGGGCTGTTATGTTAGTGATAAGGTCCTTCCATGGAGGCCCTGTTATGTTAGTGATAAGGTCCTTCCATGGAGGGGCTCAGCCCTGTTATGTTAGTGATAGGGTCCTTCCATGGAGGCCCTGTTATGTTAGTGATAGGATCCTTCCATGGAGGGGCTGTTATGTTAGTGATAGGGTCCTTCCATGGAGGCCCTGTTATGTTAGTGATAGGGTCCTTCCATGGAGGGGCTGTTATGTTAGTGATAAGGTCCTTCCATGGAGGCCCTGTTATGTTAGTGATAAGGTCCTTCCATGGAGGGGCTCAGCCCTGTTATGTTAGTGATAGGGTCCTTCCATGGAGGGGCTCCTGTTATGTTAGTGATAGGGTCCTTCCATGGAGGGGCTCAGCCCTGTTATGTTAGTGATAGGGTCCTTCCATGGAGGGGCTGTTATGTTAGTGATAGGGTCCTTCCATGGAGGGGCCCCTGTTATGTTAGTGATAGGGTCCTTCCATGGAGGGGCCCTGTTATGTTAGTGATAGGGTCCTTCCATGGAGGGGCTCCTGTTATGTTAGTGATAGGGTCCTTCCATGGAGGCCCCTGTTATGTTAGTGATAGGGTCCTTCCATGGAGGGGCTGTTATGTTAGTGATAGGGTCCTTCCATGGAGGGGCTGTTATGTTAGTGATAGGGTCCCCATGTTATGTTAGTGATAGGGTCCTTCCATGGAGGGGCTGTTATGTTAGTGATAAGGTCCTTCCATGGAGGGGCCCTGTTATGTTAGTGATAGGGTCCTTCCATGGAGGGGCTGTTATGTTAGTGATAGGGTCCTTCCATGGAGGGGCTCGGCCCTGTTATGTTAGTGATAAGGTCCTTCCATGGAGGCCCTGTTATGTTAGTGATAGGGTCCTTCCATGGAGGGGCTGTTATGTTAGTGATAGGGTCCTTCCATGGAGGGGCTCGGCCCTGTTATGTTAGTGATAGGGTCCTTCCATGGAGGGGCTGTTATGTTAGTGATAGGGTCCTTCCATGGAGGGGCTCAGCCCTGTTATGTTAGTGATAGGGTCCTTCCATGGAGGGGCTGTTATGTTAGTGATAGGGTCCTTCCATGGAGGGGCCTGTTATGTTAGTGATAGGGTCCTTCCATGGAGGCCCTGTTATGTTAGTGATAGGGTCCTTCCATGGAGGCCCTGTTATGTTAGTGATAGGGTCCTTCCATGGAGGCCCTGTTATGTTAGTGATAGGGTCCTTCCATGGAGGGGCTCAGCCCTGTTATGTTAGTGATAGGGTCCTTCCATGGAGGGGCTCAGCCCTGTTATGTTAGTGATAGGGTCCTTCCATGGAGGGGCTCAGCCCTGTTATGTTAGTGATAGGGTCCTTCCATGGAGGCCCTGTTATGTTAGTGATAGGGTCCTTCCATGGAGGGGCTGTTATGTTAGTGATAGGGTCCTTCCATGGAGGGGCTCAGCCCTGTTATGTTAGTGATAGGGTCCTTCCATGGAGGCCCTGTTATGTTAGTGATAGGGTCCTTCCATGGAGGGGCTGTTATGTTAGTGATAGGGTCCTTCCATGGAGGCCCTGTTATGTTAGTGATAGGGTCCTTCCATGGAGGGGCCTGTTATGTTAGTGATAGGGTCCTTCCATGGAGGGGCTGTTATGTTAGTGATAGGTCCTTCCATGGAGGCCCTGTTATGTTAGTGATAAGGTCCTTCCATGGAGGAGGCCCTGTTATGTTAGTGATAGGGTCCTTCCATGGAGGGGCTCAGCCCTGTTATGTTAGTGATAGGGTCCTTCCATGGAGGGGCTCTGTTATGTTAGTGATAGGGTCCTTCCATGGAGGGGCTCCCCTGTTATGTTAGTGATAGGGTCCTTCCATGGAGGGGCCCTGTTATGTTAGTGATAGGGTCCTTCCATGGAGGCCCTGTTATGTTAGTGATAGGGTCCTTCCATGGAGGGGCTGTTATGTTAGTGATAGGTCCTTCCATGGAGGGGCTCCCCTGTTATGTTAGTGATAGGGTCCTTCCATGGAGGGGCTCAGCCCTGTTATGTTAGTGATAGGGTCCTTCCATGGAGGTCCTGTTATGTTAGTGATAGGGTCCTTCCATGGAGGCCCTGTTATGTTAGTGATAGGGTCCTTCCATGGAGGCCCTGTTATGTTAGTGATAGGGTCCTTCCATGGAGGGGCTGTTATGTTAGTGATAAGGTCCTTCCATGGAGGCCCTGTTATGTTAGTGATAGGGTCCTTCCATGGAGGCCCTGTTATGTTAGTGATAGGGTCCTTCCATGGAGGCCCTGTTATGTTAGTGATAGGGTCCTTCCATGGAGGGGCTGTTATGTTAGTGATAAGGTCCTTCCATGGAGGCCCTGTTATGTTAGTGATAGGGTCCTTCCATGGAGGCCCTGTTATGTTAGTGATAGGGTCCTTCCATGGAGGCCCTGTTATGTTAGTGATAGGGTCCTTCCATGGAGGGGCTGTTATGTTAGTGATAAGGTCCTTCCATGGAGGCCCTGTTATGTTAGTGATAGGGTCCTTCCATGGAGGTCCTGTTATGTTAGTGATAGGGTCCTTCCATGGAGGCCCTGTTATGTTAGTGATAGGGTCCTTCCATGGAGGGGCTCAGCCCTGTTATGTTAGTGATAAGGTCCTTCCATGGAGGCCCTGTTATGTTAGTGATAGGGTCCTTCCATGGAGGCCCTGTTATGTTAGTGATAGGGTCCTTCCATGGAGGCCCTGTTATGTTAGTGATAGGGTCCTTCCATGGAGGCCCTGTTATGTTAGTGATAGGGTCCTTCCATGGAGGCCCTGTTATGTTAGTGATAGGGTCCTTCCATGGAGGCCCTGTTATGTTAGTGATAGGGTCCTTCCATGGAGGCCCTGTTATGTTAGTGATAAGGTCCTTCCATGGAGGGGCTCAGCCCTGTTATGTTAGTGATAGGGTCCTTCCATGGAGGGGCTCAGCCCTGTTATGTTAGTGATAGGGTCCTTCCATGGAGGGGCTGTTATGTTAGTGATAGGGTCCTTCCATGGAGGGGCTGTTATGTTAGTGATAGGGTCCTTCCATGGAGGGGCTGTTATGTTAGTGATAGGGTCCTTCCATGGAGGGGCTGTTATGTTAGTGATAAGGTCCTTCCATGGAGGGGCTCAGCCCTGTTATGTTAGTGATAGGGTCCTTCCATGGAGGCCCTGTTATGTTAGTGATAGGGTCCTTCCATGGAGGGGCTGTTATGTTAGTGATAGGGTCCTTCCATGGAGGCCCTGTTATGTTAGTGATAGGGTCCTTCCATGGAGGCCCTGTTATGTTAGTGATAGGGTCCTTCCATGGAGGCCCTGTTATGTTAGTGATAGGGTCCTTCCATGGAGGCCCTGTTATGTTAGTGATAGGGTCCTTCCATGGAGGCCCTGTTATGTTAGTGATAGGGTCCTTCCATGGAGGGGCTCGGCCCTGTTATGTTAGTGATAGGGTCCTTCCATGGAGGCCCTGTTATGTTAGTGATAGGGTCCTTCCATGGAGGCCCTGTTATGTTAGTGATAGGGTCCTTCCATGGAGGCCCTGTTATGTTAGTGATAGGGTCCTTCCATGGAGGCCCTGTTATGTTAGTGATAGGGTCCTTCCATGGAGGGGCTCGGCCCTGTTATGTTAGTGATAGGGTCCTTCCATGGAGGGGCTGTTATGTTAGTGATAGGGTCCTTCCATGGAGGGGCTGTTATGTTAGTGATAGGGTCCTTCCATGGAGGGGCTCAGCCCTGTTATGTTAGTGATAGGGTCCTTCCATGGAGGGGCTCAGCCCTGTTATGTTAGTGATAGGGTCCTTCCATGGAGGGGCTGTTATGTTAGTGATAGGGTCCTTCCATGGAGGGGCTCAGCCCTGTTATGTTAGTGATAGGGTCCTTCCATGGAGGCCCTGTTATGTTAGTGATAGGGTCCTTCCATGGAGGGGCTCAGCCCTGTTATGTTAGTGATAGGGTCCTTCCATGGAGGGCCTGTTATGTTAGTGATAGGGTCCTTCCATGGAGGGGCTCAGCCCTGTTATGTTAGTGATAGGGTCCTTCCATGGAGGCCCTGTTATGTTAGTGATAGGGTCCTTCCATGGAGGGGCCTGTTATGTTAGTGATAGGGTCCTTCCATGGAGGCCCTGTTATGTTAGTGATAGGGTCCTTCCATGGAGGGGCTCAGCCCTGTTATGTTAGTGATAGGGTCCTTCCATGGAGGGGCTCAGCCCTGTTATGTTAGTGATAGGGTCCTTCCATGGAGGGGCTCAGCCTGTTATGTTAGTGATAGGGTCCTTCCATGGAGGCCCTGTTATGTTAGTGATAGGGTCCTTCCATGGAGGCCCTGTTATGTTAGTGATAGGGTCCTTCCATGGAGGCCCTGTTATGTTAGTGATAGGGTCCTTCCATGGAGGGGCTCAGTTTTGTATTAAAGTGTATATTGAATTCACAAGTTCTTGTAAGAGTGTTATATTAATAATAATATGTTATATTTCTGAGACAATTCTCCACAACAACACATTCGCCACACTGATCCTCAACACAGGGGCCTGAGGGGTGCGTGCTCTGTTCACTCATGACTGCACGACTCCAACATGATCGTTAAGTTTGTCGATGACACAACACTGACAACGTGCACTGCGCCCGGCCCGACACAGGAGTCGCTAGTGCGCGATGAGACAAGGATATCCCTGCCGGCCAAACCCTCCCTAACCCGGACGACGCTGGGCCAATTGTGCGTTGCCCCATGGGCCTCCCAGTCACGGCCGGCTGCGACAGAGCCTGGACTCGAACCCAGAATCTCTGGTGGCACAGCCTTAGACCACTGAGACAGAGCCTGGACTCGAACCCAGAATCTCTGGTGGCAGAGCCTTAGACCACTGAGACAGAGCCTGGACTCGAACCCAGAATCTCTGGTGGCAGAGCCTTAGACCACTGAGACAGAGCCTGGCTCAAACCCAGAATCTCTGGTGGCACAGCCCTCCCTAGACCACTGAGACAGAGCCTGGACTCGAACCCAGAATCTCTGGTGGCACAGCCTTAGACCACTGAGACAGAGCCTGGACTCGAACCCAGAATCTCTGGTGGCACAGCCTTAGACCACTGAGACAGAGCCTGGACTCGAACCCAGAATCTCTGGTGGCAGAGCCTTAGACCACTGAGACAGAGCCTGGACTCGAACCCAGAATCTCTGGTGGCACAGCCTTAGACCACTGAGACAGAGCCTGGACTCGAACCCAGAATCCTTAGACCACTGCGCCCTTCGCTATTGATATTTTACTGCTGCTCTTTAACTACTTGTTACTTTTTATTTCTTATTTCATATTTTTTTAACTGCATTGTAAGTAAGCATTTCACTGTAAGGTTACCTGTTGTATTTGGCACATGTGACTATTAGTATTTTATGTGCAGATGAATCATTGAATGCTCATGAATTGCACTTTTCTACTGTATTGTCTGTATATGTCCTTTTGTCTATCTTCCAGTGTGTTATGTATGCACAGAGCAGCAACCAACATTTCCCCGGGGGGTTATCTTTAACAGGTACCGTGCTGTCCCGCTCTAATTCACCACAATCTTGAACTAATATAGGATAAATCCATGATTATTGAGCGTGACTGTTGCCAAAGACAGTACAGTATGAAGATAGAAATCCCAGCTCACGCTTGTAGGCGACGTCGGATAGCTAAACTCATGCGCATTAACACGTTTTCGGGGCGAACTCAACTCGCGCCGAACTGCGCATGTGCCAACCGTCATCTCTCATAAGGCGCTCCTTCGATATAAAGTTGTTTTTGACGAGCATTTTAAAAAGGTATCCGTTTATCTTCACGAGGTTGGAGTAGTAAAATGTTCAACTACTAAAGACATTGGCCGGTTGTGCCTTTAGATTTCGAGAAAACGTACATCTGAAGAATAATTGCTCACTTCTCTAATTTACTTCTCAAACTCCGTTCTGATCTGCTTCGAAAGTGTTCCCGGAAGTGTTAAGATGTTGCACCTCTGTGTTTTTATAAACTCGGTTGTCGGTGCTTTCGTTTTCCCCATCCAGGCTCTATGAAAAGACAACTGGGCCGATGCACCTGAAATCAAAACGACACTCGGTCGCTTTCTTATGACTCATATGTCTCTTCTTTACCAGGAAGTACGGTAAAGAGGAACCACACCCCCTTTTCCATAGCTGCTTTCTGATTGGGTTATTCCCATCACGTGATCCAGAAGTGAAAGGATTCTGTTTTTTTCCGGAGGTAAGGAAATAAACACAACCTAATTATACTTGTGATTTTTACCTGACAAAAACGTAAAAATGTAAAGTTATATTGTATGACTACAAGGTGTTTTAACTGCACACGGTGTCGTCCTTCCCCGGTGTACTTGTGTAATATCGGTGTATATCGTTTTGTGGAGGTGGGAACTGTCATCATCTTTGTTGTTGTTTTTCACTGTGAATCAGACCGACTGACGAGACACGAATAAAACGTTTATCTAAAATACATTTTCCTCCTCCTTCGGCGTTATTTGGTGCAGTGAGCTCGTTAAGAAGACATTATTAAAAGGTAACACAAACCATTGCTTGTGGTGAATAGCCTGATGCGTAGTTCGGTCACACAACTTTAGCTACCTAGATACGTTACTACAGCATTTTGTCATAGTCAAATGACGTTTCTGACCATTACTATAACGTTAGACTTTGACATCTGGCTCGGACATTGTCATGGATAGAGAGCAGTTTTATCGTCATTGTGAAGGCGTTGGGCCGGTTTCCCGTGGCGTCACGGTGTTATAAAAGTTATCGTCAGTTTCACACTGCGTTGAGATCCAGCTAATACAGTATATAATGGATTATCCCTCTAGTCTAGATTTAATGCGGTGGGTTTGATTCTTTCTCTAACTGCTCAGTGGATCAGCGAGGCCTCCTATTGGCTGCTGAGTCAGGAAGTGGATTTTACTAAACGCATCGACAGTTTTTAATGCCAGTAAAAGTCGTATTTTTAGCACGACAGCTGTGTTGGAAACAGGAAGTTTTAGTACAATTTTATAAATGCCCTTAGATAATAGTTCATCATGGTGGAATATTTTTATGTAGGTAAATTTAATTATGTGCGAAATGGCGGTTTGAGACCTCCTTTATTCGCAAATATTTATAACCGATTTATAACCCATTTGGAGTCATGGGATGATATGGTGTCTCCCACTACGATTCAGGAAGCGGTGCAGTTTATCAGGCTGCAGGTGAAATACATTATATGATGAACTTCACAGTGAAAGTCATGGTGATGCTCTTGATGCCGTTTGACAAATCCAAATATTCTCACTTTTATCCATAATAATCTCATCATAATATATGCCATTTGGCAGACGCTTTTAACCAAAGCGACTTACAGTCATGTGTGCATACATTCTACGTATGGGTGGTCCCGGGAATCGAACCCACTACTCTGGCGTTACAAGCGCCATGCTCTACCAACTGAGCTACAGAAGGACCATGTAGACAGTGTACCCGCACTGGTGGCTAGAACACACCTGCCAAAACCAGACTAGACACATTTACATTTGAAGTACACAGGATGCATGTTATTATGACCATAGCTACAACAGTCATGATACTAATTGCCAGTTACTGTTTCAGGAGTTGCTATAACCGAATGTTGCTCTCTTTATCTACTGTATGAGTGACCCAGGACCACTGTTAGCTCTGGTCCTTGGCGTTAGTGCAGCTTGCTAACGTTGAGCCTCACTAACACCCTGGACCAGAGCTAGTTGTTCAATATGTCATTCCCCTTAGTGTGCTGTCTGAATGTGCTGGTTTGTTCTCCACTACAGGTGAACCTGAAGCCATCATCATGCAGAGCACAGCCAACTACCTGTGGCTCATCTCAGACCTGCTGGGCCAGGGAGCTACAGCTAACGTCTACCGTGGCAGACACAAGGTACAGGTCTAACACGCTAACATCTACTGTGGCAGACACAAGGTACAGGGCTAACACTAACATCTACTGTGGCAGACACAAGGTACAGGGCTAACATCTACTGTGGCAGACACAAGGTACAGGGCTAACACGCTAACATCTACCGTGGCAGACACAAGGTACAGGGCTAACACTAACATCTACTGTGGCAGACACAAGGTACAGGGCTAACACGCTAACATCTACCGTGGCAGACACAAGGTACAGGGCTAACACGCTAACATCTACCGTGGCAGACACAAGGTACAGGGCTAACACGCTAACATCTACCATGGCAGACACAAGGTACAGGGCTAACACTAACATCTACCGTGGCAGACACAAGGTACAGGGCTAACACTAACATCTACCGTGGCAGACACAAGGTACAGGGCTAACACTAACATCTACCGTGGCAGACACAAGGTACAGGGCTAACATCTACCGTGGCAGACACAAGGTACAGGGCTAACATCTACCGTGGCAGACACAAGGTACAGGGCTAACATCTACCGTGGCAGACACAAGGTACAGGGCTAACATCTACCGTGGCAGACACAAGGTACAGGGCTAACATCTACCGTGGTAGACACAAGGTACAGGACTGGTAATATAATTTTCCAATCTGTTTAAAGGCACATTCAACGTAGTGAATGTAAACTTCTGACCCACTGGAATTGTGATATAGTGAATTATAAGTTCAATTATCTGTCTATAAACAATTGTTGGAAAAATTACTTGTGTCATGCACAAAGTAGATGTCCTAACCGACTTGCCAAAACTATAGTTTGTTAACAAGCAATATGTGGAGTGGTTGAAAAACAAGTTTTAATGACTCCAACCTATGTGTATGTAAACTTCAGACTTCAACTGTATCTATGGGCAGCACTGAGGGAGGGGGGACTGTAACTGGGGGGTGGGGGAATGGTTGGAACGTAACTGAGGGGTGGGGGGAACGATAACGGGTGCGGGGGGGGGGCACTGTTACTGAGGGGAGGGGGGCTGGACTGTAACTGAGGGGGACATCTTGGCAGTCTCTCCACCAAGCATCTTGGCAGTCTCTCCACCAAGCATCTTGGCAGTCTCTCCACCAAGCATCTTGGCAGTCTCTCCACCAAACATCTTGGCAGTCTCTCCACCAAGCATCTTGGCAGTCTCTCCACCAAGCATCTTGGCAGTCTCTCCACCAAGCATCTTGGCAGTCTCTCCACCAAGCATCTTGGCAGTCTCTCCACCAAACATCTTGGCAGTCTCTCCACCAAACATCTTGGCAGTCTCTCCACCAAGCATCTTGGCAGTCTCTCCACCAAACATCTTGGCAGTCTCTCCACCAAGCATCTTGGCAGTCTCTCCACCAAGCATCTTGGCAGTCTCTCCACCAAACATCTTGGCAGTCTCTCCACCAAACATCTTGGCAGTCTCTCCACCAAACATCTTGGCAGTCTCTCCACCAAGCATCTTGGCAGTCTCTCCACCAAACATCTTGGCAGTCTCTCCACCAAACATCTTGGCAGTCTCTCCACCAAGCATCTTGGCAGTCTCTCCACCAAACATCTTGGCAGTCTCTCCACCAAACATCTTGGCAGTCTCTCACCTGCGTGGATGCAAGAGCAGAAGTGTAGTGTTGTTTTAGTTGTTGGCATGTAGGCCGAACAGGAAGTCTAATATAGTACTGTTGTTCACTGTCTGTTGTCTCACTAACTCGCCATTTTGAGACGTTTCACCAACTGTTCATGTCTCAGAGGGTTATGGTTGTCTGCTCAGCCATATCAGTCTAAGCTAGCGTGCTAACCCTTCTCTCTCCACAGGGGCTTTCCCTTCTGTCTCCACAGGGGCTTTCCCAGGTCTCTCTCGACTAGAGGGAGGATGCCAACACATTTTAGGATGGGTCTGGACACGTCTTTGTGTTTGGTTCTGTCTGTTTGATTCTGACAGAATGAACATCTATGGCACTTAATGAACTGTCTCACTAGGGCTGTGTCCCTGAAGGACTGTCTCACTAGGGCTGTGTCCCTGAAGGACTGTCTCACTAGGGCTGTGTCCCTGAAGGACTGTCTCACTAGGGCTGTGTCCCTGAAGGACTGTCTCACTAGGGCTGTGTCCCTGAAGGACTGTCTCACTAGGGCTGTGTCCCTGAAGGACTGTCTCACTAGGGCTGTGTCCCTGAAGGACTGTCTCACTAGGGCTGTGTCCCTGAAGGACTGTCTCACTAGGGCTGTGTCCCTGAAGGACTGTCTCACGAGGGCTGTGTCTCTGAATGACTGTCTCACTAGGGCTGTGTCCCTGAAGGACTGTCTCACGAGGGCTGTGTCTCTGAATGACTGTCTCACTAGGGCTGTGTCCCTGAAGGACTGTCTCACTAGGGCTGTGTCTCTGAATGACTGTCTCACTAGGGCTGTGTCCCTGAAGGACTGTCTCACTAGGGCTGTGTCTCTGAATGACTGTCTCACTAGGGCTGTGTCCCTGAAGGACTGTCTCACTAGGGCTGTGTCCCTGAAGGACTGTCTCACTAGGGCTGTGTCCCTGATGGACTGTCTCACTAGGGCTGTGTCCCTGATGGACTGTCTCACTAGGGCTGTGTCCCTGATGGACTGTCTCACTAGGGCTGTGTCCCTGAAGGACTGTCTCACTAGGGCTGTGTCCCTGAAGGACTGTCTCACTAGGGCTGTGTCCCTGATGGACTGTCTCACTAGGGCTGTGTCCCTGATGGACTGTCTCACTAGGGCTGTGTCCCTGATGGACTGTCTCACTAGGGCTGTGTCCCTGATGGACTGTCTCACTAGGGCTGTGTCCCTGAAGGACTGTCTCACTAGGGCTGTGTCCCTGAAGGACTGTCTCACTAGGGCTGTGTCCCTGATGGACTGTCTCACTGGGACTGTGTCCCTGATGGACTGTCTCACTAGGGCTGTGTCCCTGATGGACTGTCTCACTAGGGCTGTGTCCCTGATGGACTGTCTCACTAGGGCTGTGTCCCTGAAGGACTGTCTCACTAGGGCTGTGTCCCTGATGGACTGTCTCACTAGGGCTGTGTCCCTGAAGGACTGTCTCACTAGGGCTGTGTCCCTGATGGACTGTCTGTCACTAGGGCTGTGTCCCTGATGGGACCTGATGGACTGTCTCACTAGGGCTGTGTCCCTGATGGACTGTCTCACTAGGGCTGTGTCCCTGATGGGCTGTGTCCTGATGACTGTCTCACTAGGGCTGTGTCCCTGATGGACTGTCTCACTAGGGCTGTGTCCCTGATGGGACCTGATGGACTGTCTCACTAGGGCTGTGTCCCTGATGGGACCTGATGGACTGTCTCACTAGGGCTGTGTCCCTGGGACCTGATGGACTGTCTCACTAGGGCTGTGTCCCTGATGGACTGTCTCACTAGGGCTGTGTCCCTGATGGACTGTCTCACTAGGGCTGTGTCCCTGATGGACTGTCTCACTAGGGCTGTGTCCCTGATGGACTGTCTCACTAGGGCTGTATCCCTGATGGACTGTCTAACTAGAGATGTGTCCCTGATGGACTGTCTCACTAGGGCTGTGTCCCTGATGGACTGTCTCACTAGGGCTGTGTCCCTGATGGGACCTGATGGACTGTCTCACTAGGGCTGTGTCCCTGATGGACTGTCTCACAAGGGCTGTGTCCCTGATGGGACCTGATGGACTGTCTCACTAGGGCTATGTCCCTGATGGGACCTGATGGACTGTCTCACAAGGGCGGTGTCCCTGATGGGACCTGATGGACTGTCTCACTAGGGCTGTGTCCCTGATGGGACCTGATGGACTGTCTCACTAGGGCTGTGTCCCTGATGGACTGTCTCACTAGGGCTGTGTCCCTGATGGACTGTCTCACTAGGGCTGTGTCCCTGATGGACTGTCTTACTAGAGCTGTGTCCCTGATGGACTGTCTCACTAGGGCTGTGTCCCTGATGGACTGTCTCACTAGGGCTGTGTCCCTGATGGGACCTGATGGACTGTCTCACTAGGGCTGTGTCCCTGATGGACTGTCTCACAAGGGCGGTGTCCCTGATGGGACCTGATGGACTGTCTCACTAGGGCTGTGTCCCTGATGGGACCTGATGGACTGTCTCACTAGGGCTGTGTCCCTGATGGACTGTCTCACTAGGGCTGTGTCCCTGATGGACTGTCTCACTAGGGCTGTGTCCCTGATGGACTGTCTTACTAGGGCTGTGTCCCTGATGGACTGTCTTACTAGAGCTGTGTCCCTGATGGCAACCTATTCCCTAGATACGGGACGGCAGGGTAGCCTAGTGGTTATAACATTGGGTCAGTAACCGAAAGGTTGCTAGATTGAATCCCCAAATTGACATGGTATAAATATGTCGTTCTGCCCCTGAACAAGGCAGTTAACCCACCGTTCCTAGACCAGTTAACCCACTGTTCCTAGACCAGTTAACCCACTGTTCCTAGACCAGTTAACCCACTGTTCCTAGACCAGATAACCCACTGTTCCTAGACCAGTTAACCCACCGTTCCTAGACCAGTTAACCCACTGTTCCTAGACCAGTTAACCCACCGTTCCTAGACCAGTTAACCCACTGTTCCTAGACCAGTTAACCCACCGTTCCTAGACCAGTTAACCCACTGTTCCTAGACCAGTTAACCCACTGTTCCTAGACCAGTTAACCCACTGTTCCTAGACCAGTTAACCCACCGTTCCTAGACCAGTTAACCCACCGTTCCTAGACCAGTTAACCCACCGTTCCTAGACCAGTTAACCCACTGTTCCTAGACCAGTTAACCCACTGTTCCTAGACCAGTTAACCCACCGTTCCTAGACCAGTTAACCCACCGTTCCTAAACCAGTTAACCCACCGTTCCTAAACCAGTTAACCCACCTTTCCTAAACCAGTTAACCCACTGTTCCTAGACCAGTTAACCCACTGTTCCTAGACCAGTTAACCCACTGTTCCTAGACCAGTTAACCCACTGCTCCCAGACCAGTTAACCCACTGTTCCTAGACCAGTTAACCCACTGTTCCTAGACCAGTTAACCCACTGTTCCTAGACCAGTTAACCCACTGTTCCTAGACCAGTTAACCCACTGTTCCTAGACCAGTTAACCCACCATTCCTAAACCAGTTAACCCACCGTTCCTAAACCAGTTAACCCACTGTTCCTAGACCAGTTAACCCACCGTTCCTAGACCAGTTAACCCACTGTTCCTAGACCAGTTAACCCACTGTTCCTAGACCAGTTAACCCACCGTTCCTAAACCAGTTAACCCACCGTTCCTAGACCAGTTAACCCACTGTTCCTAGACCAGTTAACCCACCATTCCTAAACCAGTTAACCCACCGTTCCTAGACCAGTTAACCCACCGTTCCTAGACCAGTATATAACACTGTGTTCTGTAACACCTGAAAACACACCTGTATATAACACTGTGTTCTGTAACACCTGAAAACACACCTGTATATAACACTGTGTTCCGTAACACCTGAAAACACACCTGTATATAACACTGTGTTCCGTAACACCTGAAAACACACCTGTATATAACACTGTGTTCTGTAACACCTGAAAACACACCTGTATATAACACTGTGTTCTGTAACACCTGAAAACACACCTGTATATAACACTGTGTTCTGTAACACCAGAAAACACACCTGAATATAACACTATGTGTTCTGTAACACCTGAAAACACACCTGTATATAACACTGTGTTCTGTAACACCTGAAAACACACCTGTATATAACACTGTGTTCTGTAACACCTGAAAACACACCTGTATATAACACTGTGTTCTGTAACACCTGAAAACAACACTGTGTTCTGTAACACCTGAAAACACACCTGTATATAACACTGTGTTCTGTAACACCTGAAAACACCTGTATATAACACTGTATGTAACACCTGAAAACACACCTGTATATAACACTGTGTTCTGTAACACCTGAAAACACACCTGTATATAACACTGTGTTCTGTAACACCTGAAAACACACCTGTATATAACACTGTGTTCTGTAACACCTGAAAACACACTGTGTTCTGTATATAACACTGTGTAACACTATAACACCTGAAAACACACCTGTATATAACACTGTGTTCTGTAACACCTGAAAACACACCTGTATATAACACTGTGTTCTATAACACCTGAAAAAAACACACCTGTATATAACACTGTGTTCTGTAACACCTGAAAACACACCTGTATATAACACTGTGTTCTGTAACACCTGAAAACACACCTGTATATAACACTGTGTTCTGTAACACCTGAAAACACACCTGTATATAACACTGTGTTCTGTAACACCTGAAAACACACCTGTATATAACACTGTGTTCTGGTAACACCTGAAAACACACCTAACACCTGAAAACACACCTGTATATAACACTGTGTTCTGTAACACCTGAAAACACACCTGTATATAACACTGTGTTCTGTAACACCTGAAAACACACCTGTATATAACACTGTGTTCTGTAACACCTGAAAACACACCTGTATATAACACTGTGTTCTGTAACACCTGAAAACACACCTGTATATAACACTGTGTTCTGTAACACCTGAAAACACACCTGTATATAACACTGTGTTCTGTAACACCTGAAAACACACCTGTATATATAACACTGTGTTCTGTAACACCTGAAAACACACCTATACACACCTGAAAACACACCTGTATATAACACTGTGTTCTGTAACACCTGAAAACACACCTGTATATAACACTGTGTTCTGTAACACCTGAAAACACACCTGTATATAACACTGTGTTCTGTAACACCTGAAAACACACCTGTATATAACACTGTGTTCTGTAACACCTGAAAACACACCTGTGTATATAACACTGTGTTCTGTAACACCTGAAAACACACCTGTATATAACACTGTGTTCTGTAACACCTGAAAACACACCTGTATATAACACTGTGTTCTGTAACACCTGAAAACACACCTGTATATAACACTGTGTTCTGTAACACCTGAAAACACACCTGTATATAACACTGTGTTCTGTAACACCTGAAAACACACCTGTTCTGTATAAAACACTGTGTTCTGTAACACCTGAAAACACACCTGTATATAACACTGTGTTCTGTAACACCTGAAAACACACCTGTATATAACACTGTGTTCTGTAACACCTGAAAACACACCTGTATATAACACTGTGTTCTGTAACACCTGAAAACACACCTGTATATAACACTGTGTTCTGTAACACCTGAAAACACACCTGTATATAACACTGTGTTCTGTAACACCTGAAAACACACCTGTATATAACACTGTGTTCTGTAACACCTGAAAACACAAAACACACCTGTATATAACACTGTGTTCTGTAACACCTGAAAACACACCTGTATATAACACTGTGTTCTGTAACACCTGAAAACACACCTGTATATAACACTGTGTTCTGTAACACCTGAAAACACACCTGTATATAACACTGTGTTCTGTAACACCTGAAAACACACCTGTATATAACACTGTGTTCTGTAACACCTGAAAACACACCTGTATATAACACTGTGTTCTGTAACACCTGAAAACACACCTGTATATAACACTGTGTTCTGTAACACCTGAAAACACACCTGTATATAACACTGTGTTCTGTAACACCTGAAAACACACCTGTATATAACACTAAACACCTGAAAACACACCTGTTATAACACTGTGTTCTGTAACACCTGAAAACACACCTGTATATAACACTGTGTTCTGTAACACCTGAAAACACACCTGTATATAACACTGTGTTCTGTAACACCTGAAAACACACCTGTATATAACACTATGTGTTCTGTAACACCAGAAAACACACCTGTATATAACACTGTGTTCTGTAACACCTGAAAACACACCTGTATATAACACTGTGTTCTATAACACCTGAAAACACACCTGTATATAACACTGTGTTCTATAACACCTGAAAACACACCTGTATATAACACTGTGTTCTGTAACACCTGAAAACACACCTGTATATAACACTGTGTTCTGTAACACCAGAAAACACACCTGTATATAACACTGTGTTCTATAACACCTGAAAACACACCTGTATATAACACTGTGTTCTGTAACACCTGAAAACACACCTGTATATAACACTGTGTTCTGTAACACCTGAAAACACACCTGTATATAACACTGTGTTCTGTAACACCTGAAAACACACCTGTATATAACACTGTGTTCTGTAACACCTGAAAACACACCTGTATATAACACTGTGTTCTGTAACACCTGAAAACACACCTGTATATAACACTGTGTTCTGTAACACCAGAAAACACACCTGTATATAACACTGTGTTCTGTAACACCAGAAAACACACCTGTATATAACACTGTGTTCTGTAACACCAGAAAACACACCTGTATATAACACTGTGTTCTGTAACACCTGAAAACACACCTGTATATAACACTGTGTTCTGTAACACCTGAAAACACACCTGTATATAACACTGTGTTCTGTAACACCAGAAAACGGGGGACCTATATGCTGTGAAGGTGTTCAACAACCTCAGTTTCCTGCGACCACTCGACGTCCAAATGAGAGAGTTTGAGGTCCTGAAGAAACTCAACCATAAGAACATCGTCAAGCTGTTCGCTGTGGAGGAGGAGGTCAGTTATATACCCTGTCATTTATAGGATAACACTACCTAGAGGAGGTATCTCTGTCAGTATATACTATCTGTAGAATAACACTACCTAGTGGAGGTATCTCTATCAGTATATACTATCAGTAGAATAACACTACCTAGAGGAGGTATCTCTATCAGTAGAATAACACTACCTAGAGGAGGTATCTCTATCAGTAGAATAACACTACCTAGAGGAGGTATCTCTATCTGTAGAATAACACTACCTAGAGGAGGTATCTCTATCAGTAGAATAACACTACCTAGAGGAGGTATCTCTATCAGTAGAATAACACTACCTAGTGGAGGTATCTCTATCAGTAGAATAACACTACCTAGTGGAGGTATCTCTATCAGTAGAATAACACTACCTAGAGGAGGTATCTCTATCAGTAGAATAACACTACCTAGAGGAGGTATCTCTATCAGTAGAATAACACTACCTAGTGGAGGTATCTCTATCAGTAGAATAACACTACCTAGTGGAGGTATCTCTATCAGTAGAATAACACTACCTAGTGGAGGTATCTCTATCAGTAGAATAACACTACCTAGTGGAGGTATCTCTATCAGTAGAATAACACTACCTAGAGTAGAATAACACTACCTAGGGAGGTATCTCTATCAGTAGAATAACACTACCTAGTGGAGGTATCTCTATCAGTAGAATAACACTACCTAGTGGAGGTATCTCTATCAGTAGAATAACACTACCTAGAGGAGGTATCTCTATCAGTAGAATAACACTACCTAGTGGAGGATCTCTATCAGTAGAATAACACTACCTAGAGGAGGTATCTCTATCAGTAGAATAACACTACCTAGTGGAGGTATCTCTATCAGTAGAATAACACTACCTAGTGGAGGTATCTCTATCAGTAGAATAACACTACCTAGTGGAGGTATCTCTATCAGTAGAATAACACTACCTAGTGGAGGTATCTCTATCAGTAGAATAACACTACCTAGAGGAGGTATCTCTATCAGTAGAATAACACTACCTAGTGGAGGTATCTCTATCAGTAGAATAACACTACCTAGTGGAGGTATCTCTATCAGTAGAATAACACCTACCTAGAGGAATAACACTACCTAGGGAGGTATCTCTATCAGTAGAATAACACTACCTAGAGGAGGTATCTCTATCAGTAGAATAACACTACCTAGTGGAGGTATCTCTATCAGTAGAATAACACTACCTAGTGGAGGTATCTCTATCAGTAGAATAACACTACCTAGTATCTCTATCAGTAGAATATCCTAGTGGAGGTATCTCTATCAGTAGAATAACACTACCTAGAGGAGGTATCTCTATCAGTAGAATAACACTACCTAGTGGAGGTATCTCTATCTGTAGAATAACACTACCTAGAGGAGGTATCTCTATCAGTAGAATAACACTACCTAGTGGAGGTATCTCTATCAGTAGAATAACACTACCTAGTGGAGGTATCTCTATCAGTAGAATAACAGTAGAATAACACTACCTAGTGGAGGTATCTCTATCAGTAGAATAACTACTAGTGGAGGTATCTCTATCAGTAGAATAACACTACCTAGAGGTATCTCTATCAGTAGAATAACACTACCTAGTGGAGGTATCTCTATCAGTAGAATAACACTACCTAGTGGAGGTATCTCTATCAGTGTAGAATAACACTACCTAGTGGAGGTATCTCTATCAGTAGAATAACACTACCTAGTGGAGGTATCTCTATCAGTAGAATAACACTACCTAGTGGAGGTATCTCTATCAGTAGAATAACACTACCTAGTGGAGGTATCTCTATCAGTAGAATAACACTACCTAGTGGATCAGTAGTACCTCTCTATCAGTAGAATAACACTACCTAGAGGAGGTATCTCTATCAGTAGAATAACACTACCTAGTGGAGGTATCTCTATCTGTAGAATAACACTACCTAGAGGAGGTATCTCTATCTGTAGAATAACACTACCTAGTGGAGGTATCTCTATCTGTAGAATAACACTACCTAGAGGAGGTATCTCTATCAGTAGAATAACACTACCTAGTGGAGGTATCTCTATCAGTAGAATAACACTACCTAGTGGAGGTATCTCTATCAGTAGAATAACACTACCTAGTGGAGGTATCTCTATCAGTAGAATAACACTACCTAGTGGAGGTATCTCTATCTGTAGAATAACACTACCTAGAGGAGGTATCTCTATCAGTAGAATAACACTACCTAGTGGAGGTATCTCTATCAGTAGAATAACACTACCTAGTGGAGGTATCTCTATCAGTAGAATAACACTACCTAGTGGAGGTATCTCTATCAGTAGAATAACACTACCTAGTGGAGGTATCTCTATCAGTAGAATAACACTACCTAGTGGAGGTATCTCTATCAGTAGAATAACACTACCTAGTGGAGGAATAACACTACCTAGTGGAGGTATCTCTATCAGTAGAATAACACTACCTAGTGGAGGTATCTCTATCAGTAGAATAACACTACCTAGTGGAGGTATCTCTATCAGTAGAATAACACTACCTAGTGGAGGTATCTCTATCAGTAGAATAACACTACCTAGTGGAGGTATCTCTATCAGTAGAATAACACTACCTAGTGGAGGTATCTCTATCAGTAGAATAACACTACCTAGAGGAGGTATCTCTATCAGTAGAATAACACTACCTAGTGGAGGTATCTCTATCTGTAGAATAACACTACCTAGTGGAGGTATCTCTATCAGTAGAATAACACTACCTAGTGGAGGTATCTCTATCAGTAGAATAACACTACCTAGTGGAGGTATCTCTATCAGTAGAATAACACTACCTAGTGGAGGTATCTCTATCAGTAGAATAACACTACCTAGTGGAGGTATCTCTATCAGTAGAATAACACTACCTAGAGGAGGTATCTCTATCAGTAGAATAACACTACCTAGTGGAGGTATCTTTATCAGTAGAATAACACTACCTAGAGGAGGTATCTCTATCAGTAGAATAACACTACCTAGTGGAGGTATCTCTATCAGTAGAATAACACTACCTAGTGGAGGTATCTCTATCAGTAGAATAACACTACCTAGTGGAGGTATCTCTATCAGTAGAATAACACTACCTAGTGGAGGTATCTCTATCAGTAGAATAACACTACCTAGAGGAGGTATCTCTATCAGTAGAATAACACTACCTAGAGGAGGTATCTCTATCTCACTACCTAGAGGAGGTATCTCTATCAGTAGAATAACACTACCTAGAGGAGGTATCTCTATCAGTAGAATAACACTACCTAGTGGAGGTATCTCTATCAGTAGAATAACACTACCTAGAGGAGGTATCTCTATCAGTAGAATAACACTACCTAGTGGAGGTATCTCTATCAGTAGAATAACACTACCTAGTGGAGGTATCTCTATCAGTAGAATAACACTACCTAGAGGAGGTATCTCTATCAGTAGAATAACACTACCTAGTGGAGGTATCTCTATCAGTAGAATAACACTACCTAGAGGAGGTATCTCTATCAGTAGAATAACACTACCTACTATCAGTAGTAACACTACCTAGGAGGTATCTCTATCAGTAGAATAACACTACCTAGTGGAGGTATCTCTATCAGTAGAATAACACTACCTAGTGGAGGTATCTCTATCAGTAGAATAACACTACCTAGTGGAGGTATCTCTATCAGTAGAATAACACTACCTAGAGGAGGTATCTCTATCAGTAGAATAACACTACCTAGTGGAGGTATCTCTATCAGTAGAATAACACTACCTAGTGGAGGTATCTCTATCAGTAGAATAACACTACCTAGAGGAGGTATCTCTATCAGTAGAATAACACTACCTAGTGGAGGTATCTCTATCTGTAGAATAACACTACCTAGTGGAGGTATCTCTATCAGTAGAATAACACTACCTAGTGGAGGTATCTCTATCAGTAGAATAACACTACCTAGTGGAGGTATCTCTATCAGTAGAATAACACACTACCTAGAGGAGGTATCTCTATCAGTAGAATAACACTACCTAGTGGAGGTATCTCTATCAGTAGAATAACACTACCTAGAGGAGGTATCTCTATCAGTAGAATAACACTACCTAGTGGAGGTATCTCTATCAGTAGAATAACACTACCTAGTGGAGGTATCTCTATCAGTAGAATAACACTACCTAGTGGAGGTATCTCTATCAGTAGAATAACACTACCTAGTGGAGGTATCTCTATCAGTAGAATAACACTACCTAGAGGAGGTATCTCTATCAGGAGGTATCTCTATCAGTAGAATAACACTACCTAGTGGAGGTATCTCTATCAGTAGAATAACACTACCTAGTGGAGGTATCTCTATCAGTAGAATAACACTACCTAGTGGAGGTATCTCTATCAGTAGAATAACACTACCTAGTGTAGAATAACACTACCTAGGTATCTCTATCAGTAGAATAACACTACCTAGTGGACTACCTAGGGGTATCTCTATCAGTAGAATAACACTACCTAGTGGAGGTATCTCTATCAGTAGAATAACACTACCTAGTGGAGGTATCTCTATCAGTAGAATAACACTACCTAGAGGAGGTATCTCTATCAGTAGAATAACACTACCTAGTGGAGGTATCTCTATCAGTAGAATAACACTACCTAGAGGAGGTATCTCTATCAGTAGAATAACACTACCTAGAGGGAGGTATCTCTATCAGTAGAATAACACTACCTAGTGGAGGTATCTCTATCAGTAGAATAACACTACCTACCTAGTAGAATAACACTACCTAGGTATCTCTATCAGTAGAATAACACTACCTAGTGGAGGTATCTCTATCAGTAGAATAACACTACCTAGTGGAGGTATCTCTATCAGTAGAATAACACTACCTAGAGGAGGTATCTCTATCAGTAGAATAACACTACCTAGTGGAGGTATAACACTACTATCATCAGTAGAATAACACTACCTAGTGGAGGTATCTCTATCAGTAGAATAACACTACCTAGAGGAGGTATCTCTATCAGTAGAATAACACTACCTAGTGGAGGTATCTCTATCAGTAGAATAACACTACCTAGTGGAGGTATCTCTATCAGTAGAATAACACTACCTAGTGGAGGTATCTCTATCAGTAGAATAACACTACCTAGTGGAGGTATCTCTATCTGTAGAATAACACTACCTAGAGGAGGTATCTCTATCAGTAGAATAACACTACCTAGTTGAGGTATCTCTATCAGTAGAATAACACTACCTAGTGGAGGTATCTCTATCAGTAGAATAACACTACCTAGAGGAGGTATCTCTATCAGTAGAATAACACTACCTAGTAGGAGGTATCTCTATCAGTAGAATAACACTACCTAGAGAGGTATCTCTATCAGTAGAATAACACTACCTAGTGGAGGTATCTCTATCAGTAGAATAACACTACCTAGAGGAGGTATCTCTATCAGTAGAATAACACTACCTAGAGGTATCTCTATCAGTAGAATAACACTACCTAGTATCTCTATCAGTAGAATAACACTACCTAGTGGAGGTATCTCTATCAGTAGAATAACACTACCTAGAGGAGGTATCTCTATCAGTAGAATAACACTACCTAGTGGAGGTATCTCTATCAGTAGAATAACACTACCTAGAGGAGGTATCTCTATCAGTAGAATAACACTACCTAGTGGAGGTATCTCTATCAGTAGAATAACACTACCTAGAGGAGGTATCTCTATCAGTAGAATAACACTACCTAGTGGAGGTATCTCTATCAGTAGAATAACACTACCTAGTGGAGGTATCTCTATCAGTAGAATAACACTACCTAGAGGAGGTATCTCTATCAGTAGAATAACACTACCTAGAGGAGGTATCTCTATCAGTAGAATAACACTACCTAGAGGAGGTATCTCTATCAGTAGAATAACACTACCTAGTGGAGGTATCTCTATCAGTAGAATAACACTACCTAGTGGAGGTATCTCTATCAGTAGAATAACACTACCTAGTGGAGGTATCTCTATCAGTAGAATAACACTACCTAGTGGAGGTAGGTATCTCTATCAGTAGAATAACACTACCTAGTGGAGGTATCTCTATCAGTAGAATAACACTACCTAGTGGAGGTATCTCTATCAGTAGAATAACACTACCTAGTGGAGGTATCTCTATCAGTAGAATAACACTACCTAGAGGAGGTATCTCTATCAGTAGAATAACACTACCTAGTGGAGGTATCTCTATCAGTAGAATAACACTACCTAGAGGAGGTATCTCTATCAGTAGAATAACACTACCTAGTGGAGGTATCTCTATCAGTAGAATAACACTACCTAGAGGAGGTATCTCTATCAGTAGAATAACACTACCTAGAGGAGGTATCTCTATCAGTAGAATAACACTACCTAGTGGAGGTATCTCTATCAGTAGAATAACACTACCTAGAGGAGGTATCTCTATCAGTAGAATAACACTACCTAGTGGAGGTATCTCTATCAGTAGAATAACACTACCTAGAGGAGGTATCTCTATCAGTAGAATAACACTACCTCTATCAGTAGAATAACACTACCTAGTGGATCTCTATCAGTAGAATAACACTACCTAGTGGAGGTATCTCTATCAGTAGAATAACACTACCTAGAGGAGGTATCTCTATCAGTAGAATAACACTACCTAGTGGAGGTATCTCTATCAGTAGAATAACACTACCTAGTGGAGGTATCTCTATCAGTAGAATAACACTACCTAGTGGAGGTATCTCTATCAGTAGAATAACACTACCTAGTGGAGGTATCTCTATCAGTAGAATAACACTACCTAGTGGAGGTATCTCTATCAGTAGAATAACACCTACCAGTAGAATAACACTACCTAGTGGAGGTATCTCTATCAGTAGAATAACACTACCTAGTGGAGGTATCTCTATCAGTAGAATAACACTACCTAGAGGAGGTATCTCTATCAGTAGAATAACACTACCTAGAGGAGGTATCTCTATCAGTAGAATAACATTAACTACCTGTGGAGGTATCTCTATCAGTAGAATAACACTACCTAGAGGAGGTATCTCTATCTGTAGAATAACACTACCTAGTGGAGGTATCTCTATCAGTAGAATAACACTACCTAGAGGAGGTATCTCTATCAGTAGAATAACACTACCTAGTGGAGGTATCTCTATCAGTAGAATAACACTACCTAGTGGAGGTATCTCTATCAGTAGAATAACACTACCTAGAGGAGGTATCTCTATCAGTAGAATAACACTACCTAGTGGAGGTATCTCTATCAGTAGAATAACACTACCTAGTGGAGGTATCTCTATCAGTAGAATAACACTACCTAGAGGAGGTATCTCTATCAGTAGAATAACACTACCTAGTGGAGGTATCTCTATCAGTAGAATAACACTACCTAGAGGAGGTATCTCTATCAGTAGAATAACACTACCTAGAGGAGGTATCTCTATCAGTAGAATAACACTACCTAGTGGAGTGGAGTATCTCTATCAGTAGAATAACACTACCTAGTGGAGGTATCTCTATCAGTAGAATAACACTACCTAGTGGAGGTATCTCTATCAGTAGAATAACACTACCTAGAGGAGGTATCTCTATCAGTAGAATAACACTACCTAGGTATCTCTATCAGTAGAATAACACTACCTAGTGGAGTATCTCTATCAGTAGAATAACACTACCTAGTGGAGGTATCTCTATCAGTAGAATAACACTACCTATCTGTAGAATAACACTACCTAGAGGAGGAGGTATCTCTATCAGTAGAATAACACTACCTAGAGGAGGTATCTCTATCAGTAGAATAACACTACCTAGTGGAGGTATCTCTATCAGTAGAATAACACTACCTAGTGGAGGTATCTCTATCAGTAGAATAACACTACCTAGTGGAGGTATCTCTATCAGTAGAATAACACTACCTAGAGGAGGTATCTCTATCAGTAGAATAACACTACCTAGTGGAGGTATATCTCTATCAGTATCAGTAGAATAACACTACCTAGTGGAGGTATCTCTATCAGTAGAATAACACTACCTAGTGGAGGTATCTCTATCAGTAGAATAACACTACCTAGAGGAGGTATCTCTATCAGTAGAATAACACTACCTAGAGGAGGTATCTCTATCAGTAGAATAACACTACCTAGTGGAGGTATCTCTATCAGTAGAATAACACTACCTAGTGGAGGTATCTCTATCAGTAGAATAACACTACCTAGTGGAGGTATCTCTATCAGTAGAATAACACTACCTAGTGGAGGTATCTCTATCAGTAGAATAACACTACCTAGTGGAGGTATCTCTATCAGTAGAATAACACTACCTAGTGGAGGTATCTCTATCAGTAGAATAACACTACCTAGTGGAGGTATCTCTATCAGTAGAATAACACTACCTAGAGGAGGTATCTCTATCAGTAGAATAACACTACCTAGTGGAGGTATCTCTATCAGTAGAATAACACTACCTAGAGGAGGTATCTCTATCAGTAGAATAACACTACCTAGAGGAGGTATCTCTATCAGTAGAATAACACTACCTAGTGGAGGTATCTCTATCAGTAGAATAACACTACCTAGTGGAGTATCTCTATCAGTAGAATAGTGGAGTACACAGTAGAATAACACTAGAGGAGGTATCTCTATCAGTAGAATAACACTACCTAGAGGAGGAGGAGGTATCTCTATCAGTAGAATAACACTACCTAGAGGAGAATAACACTACCTAGTATCTCTATCAGTAGAATAACACTACCTAGTGGAGGTATCTCTATCAGTAGAATAACACTACCTAGAGGAGGTATCTCTATCAGTAGAATAACACTACCTAGTGGAGGTATCTCTATCAGTAGAATAACACTACCTAGTGGAGGTATCTCTATCAGTAGAATAACACACTACCTAGTGGAGGTATCTCTATCAGTAGAATAACACTACCTAGTGGAGTATCTCTATCAGTAGAATAACACTACCTAGTGGAGGTATCTCTATCAGTAGAATAACACTACCTAGTGGAGGTATCTCTATCAGTAGAATAACACTACCTAGTGGAGGTATCTCTATCAGTAGAATAACACTACCTAGTGGAGGTATCTCTATCAGTAGAATAACACTACCTAGTGGAGGTATCTCTATCAGTAGAATAACACTACCTAGAGGAGGTATCTCTATCAGTAGAATAACACTACCTAGTGGAGGTATCTCTATCAGTAGAGAATAACACTACCTAGAGGAGGTATCTCTATCAGTAGAATAACACTACCTAGAGGAGGTATCTCTATCAGTAGAATAACACTACCTAGTGGAGGTATCTCTATCAGTAGAATAACACTACCTAGTGGAGGTATCTCTATCAGTAGAATAACACTACCTAGAGGAGGTATCTCTATCAGTAGAATAACACTACCTAGTGAGGTATCTCTATCAGTAGAATAACACTACCTAGTGGAGGTATCTCTATCAGTAGAATAACACTACCTAGAGGAGGTATCTCTATCAGTAGAATAACACTACCTAGTGGAGGTATCTCTATCAGTAGAATAACACTACCTAGTGGAGGTATCTCTATCAGTAGAATAACACTACCTAGAGGAGGTATCTCTATCAGTAGAATAACACTACCTAGTGGAGGTATCTCTATCAGTAGAATAACACTACCTAGTGGAGGTATCTCTATCAGTAGAATAACACTACCTAGTGGAGGTATCTCTATCAGTAGAATAACACTACCTAGTGGAGGTATCTCTATCAGTAGAATAACACTACCTAGAGGAGGTATCTCTATCAGTAGAATAACACTACCTAGAGGAGGTATCTCTATCAGTAGAATAACACTACCTAGAGGAGGTATCTCTATCAGTAGAATAACACTACCTAGTGGAGGTATCTCTATCAGTAGAATAACACTACCTAGTGGATCTCTATCAGGTAACACTACCTCTATCAGTAGAATAACACTACCTAGAGGAGGTATCTCTATCAGTAGAATAACACTACCTAGAGGAGGTATCTCTATCAGTAGAATAACACTACCTAGTGGAGGTATCTCTATCAGTAGAATAACACTACCTAGTGGAGGTATCTCTATCAGTAGAATAACACTACCTAGTGGAGGCATCTCTATCAGTAGAATAACACTACCTAGTGGAGGTATCTCTATCAGTAGAATAACACTACCTAGTGGAGGTATCTCTATCAGTAGAATAACACTACCTAGAGGAGGTATCTCTATCAGTAGAATAACACTACCTAGTGGAGGTATCTCTATCAGTAGAATAACACTACAGAGGAGGTATCTCTATCAGTAGAATAACACTACCTAGTGGATAACACTACCTAGTGGAGGTATCTCTATCAGTAGAATAACACTACCTAGAGGAGGTATCTCTATCAGTAGAATAACACTACCTAGAGGAGGTATCTCTATCAGTAGAATAACACTACCTAGTGGAGGTATCTCTATCAGTAGAATAACACTACCTAGAGGAGGTATCTCTATCAGTAGAATAACACTACCTAGAGGAGGTATCTCTATCAGTAGAATAACACTACCTAGAGGAGGTATCTCTATCAGTAGAATAACACTACCTAGTGGAGGTATCTCTATCAGTAGAATAACACTACCTAGTGGAGGTATCTCTATCAGTAGAATAACACTACCTAGAGGAGGTATCTCTATCAGTAGAATAACACTACCTAGTGGAGGTATCTCTATCAGTAGAATAACACTACCTAGTGGAGGTATCTCTATCAGTAGAATAACACTACCTAGAGGAGGTATCTCTATCAGTAGAATAACACTACCTAGTGGAGGTATCTCTATCAGTAGAATAACACTACCTAGTGGAGGTATCTCTATCAGTAGAATAACACTACCTAGTGGAGGTATCTCTATCAGTAGAATAACACTACCTAGTGGAGGTATCTCTATCAGTAGAATAACACTACCTAGTGGAGGTATCTCTATCAGTAGAATAACACTACCTAGAGGAGGTATCTCTATCAGTAGAATAACACTACCTAGTGGAGGTATCTCTATCTGTAGAATAACACTACCTAGTGGAGGTATCTCTATCAGTAGAATAACACTACCTAGTGGAGGTATCTCTATCAGTAGAATAACACTACCTAGAGGAGGTATCTCTATCAGTAGAATAACACTACCTAGAGGAGGTATCTCTATCAGTAGAATAACACTACCTAGTGGAGGTATCTCTATCAGTAGAATAACACTACCTAGAGGAGGTATCTCTATCAGTAGAATAACACTACCTAGAGGAGGTATCTCTATCAGTAGAATAACACTACCTAGTGGAGGTATCTCTATCAGTAGAATAACACTACCTAGTGGAGGTATCTCTATCTGTAGAATAACACTACCTAGAGGAGGTATCTCTATCAGTAGAATAACACTATCCTAGAGGTGGAGGTATCTCTATCAGTAGAATAACACTACCTAGTGGAGGTATCTCTATCAGTAGAATAACACTACCTAGAGGAGGTATCTCTATCAGTAGAATAACACTACCTAGAGGAGGTATCACTCTATCAGTAGAATAACACTACCTAGAGGAGGTATCTCTATCAGTAGAATAACACTACCTAGAGGAGGTATCTCTATCAGTAGAATAACACTACCTAGTGGAGGTATCTCTATCAGTAGAATAACACTACCTAGTGGAGGTATCTCTATCAGTAGAATAACACTACCTAGTGAGTGTATCTCTATCAGTAGAATAACACTACCTAGTGGAGGTATCTCTATCAGTAGAATAACACTACCTAGAGGAGGTATCTCTATCAGTAGAAGATAACACTACTAGAGAGGAGGTATCTCTATCAGTAGAATAACACTACCTAGTGGAGGTATCTCTATCAGTAGAATAACACTACCTAGTGGAGGTATCTCTATCAGTAGAATAACACTACCTAGAGGAGGTATCTCTATCAGTAGAATAACACTACCTAGTGGAGGTATCTCTATCAGTAGAATAACACTACCTAGTGGAGGTATCTCTATCAGTAGAATAACACTACCTAGTGGAGGTATCTCTATCAGCAGAAATAACACTGGACTCTATCAGTAGAATAACACTACCTAGAGGAGGTATCTCTATCAGTAGAATAACACTACCTAGTGGATGTATCTCTATCAGTAGAATAACACTACCTAGTGGAGGTATCTCTATCTGTAGAATAACACTACCTAGTGGAGGTATCTCTATCAGTAGAATAACACTACCTAGTGGAGGTATCTCTATCTGTAGAATAACACTACCTAGTGGAGGTATCTCTATCAGTAGAATAACACTACCTAGAGGAGGTATCTCTATCAGTAGAATAACACTACCTAGTGGAGGTATCTCATTCATAGAATAACACTACCTAGAGAGGAGGTATCTCTATCTGTAGAATAACACTACCTAGAGGAGGTATCTCTATCAGTAGAATAACACTACCTAGTGGAGGTATCTCTATCAGTAGAATAACAATTCTACCTAGAGGAGGTATCTCTATCAGTAGAATAACACTACCTAGTGGAGTGTATCTCTATCTGTAGGAATAACACTACCTAGTGGAGGTGTATCTCTATCAGTAGAATAACACTACCTAGTGGAGGTATCTCTATCAGTAGAATAACACTACCTAGTGGAGGTATCTCTATCAGTAGAATAACACTACCTAGAGGAGGTATCTCTATCAGTAGAATAACACTACCTAGAGGAGGTATCTCTATCAGTAGAATAACACTACCTAGTGGAGGTATCTCTATCAGTAGAATAACACTACCTAGTGGAGGTATCTCTATCAGTAGAATAACACTACCTAGAGGAGGTATCTCTATCAGTAGAATAACACTACCTAGTGGAGGTATCTCTATCAGTAGAATAACACTACCTAGAGGAGGTATCTCTATCAGTAGAATAACACTACCTAGTGGAGGTATCTCTATCAGTAGAATAACACTACCTAGAGGAGGTATCTCTATCAGTAGAATAACACTACCTAGTGGAGGTATCTCTATCAGTAGAATAACACTACCTAGAAACACCTGAAAACACACCTGTATATAACACTGTGTTCTGTAACACCTGAAAACACACCTGTATATAACACTGTGTTCTGTAACACCTGAAAACACACCTGTATATAACACTGTGTTCTGTAACACCTGAAAACACACCTGTATATAACACTGTGTTCTGTAACACCTGAAAACACACCTGTATATAACACTGTGTTCTGTAACACCTGAAAACACACCTGTATATAACACTGTGTTCTGTAACACCTGAAAACACACCTGTATATAACACTGTGTTCTGTAACACCTGAAAACACACCTGTATATAACACTGTGTTCTGTAACACCTGAAAACACACCTGTATATAACACTGTGTTCTGTAACACCTGAAAACACACCTGTATATAACACTATGTGTTCTGTAACACCTGAAAACACACCTGTATATAACACTGTGTTCTGTAACACCTGAAAACACACCTGTATATAACACTGTGTTCTGTAACACCTGAAAACACACCTGTATATAACACTGTGTTCTGTAACACCTGAAAACACACCTGTATATAACACTGTGTTCTGTAACACCTGAAAACACACCTGTATATAACACTGTGTTCTGTAACACCTGAAAACACACCTGTATATAACACTGTGTTCTGTAACACCTGAAAACACACCTGTATATAACACTGTGTTCTGTAACACCTGAAAACACACCTGTATATAACACTGTGTTCTGTAACACCTGAAAACACACCTGTATATAACACTGTGTTCTGTAACACCTGAAAACACACCTGTATATAACACTGTGTTCTGTAACACCTGAAAACACACCTGTATATAACACTGTGTTCTGTAACACCTGAAAACACACCTGTATATAACACTGTGTTCTGTAACACCTGAAAACACACCTGTATATAACACTGTGTTCTGTAACACCTGAAAACACACCTGTATATAACACTGTGTTCTGTAACACCTGAAAACACACCTGTATATAACACTGTGTTCTGTAACACCTGAAAAACACACCTGTATATAACACTGTGTTCTGTAACACCTGAAAACACACCTGTATATAACA
>NW_026287651.1:0-18710 GCF_023373465.1 Oncorhynchus keta | reverse complement strand
ATGACAGACCAGCTAGATCTACTGTCTCTATTATACTATGACAGACCAGGTAGATCTACTGTCTCTATTGTATTATGACAGACTAGCTAGATCTGCTGTCTCTATTATAATATGACAGACCAGCTAGATCTACTGTCTCTATTATATTATGACAGACCAGCTAGATCTACTGTCTCTATTATATTGATGACAGACCAGCTAGATCTACTGTCTCTATTCTAATTATGACAGACCAGGTAGATCTACTGTCTCTATTATAATATGACAGACCAGCTAGATCTACTGTGTCTATTACATACTATGACAGACCAGCTAGATCTACTGTCTCTATTATATTACGACAGACCAGCTAGATCTACTGTCTCTATTGTATTATGACAGACCAGCTAGATCTACTGTTTCTATTATACTATGACAGACCAGGTAGATCTACTGTCTCTATTACCAATATGACAGACCAGCTAGATCTACTGTCTCTATTATTTGATGACAGACCAGCTAGATCTACTGTCTCTATTATATTATGACAGACCAGCTAGATCTACTGTGTTTATTATTTGATGACAGACCAGCTAGATCTACTGTCTCTATTATATTATGACAGACCAGCTTGATCTACTGTCTCTATTATATTTGACAGACCAGCTAGATCTACTGTCTCTATTATATTATGACAGACCAGCTTGATCTACTGTCTCTATTATGTTATGACAGACCAGCTAGATCTACTATCTCCATTATATTATGACAGCCCAGCTAGATCTACTGTGTCTATTATTTGATGACAGACCAGCTAGATCTACTGTCTCTATTATATTATGACAGACCAGCTAGATCTACTGTCTCTATTATATTATGACAGAACAGCTAGATCTACTGTCTCTATTATATTATGACAGACCAGCTTGATTTACTGTCTCTATTATGTTATGACAGACCAGCTAGATCTACTGTCTCTATGTCTCTATTGTACTATGACAGACCAGCTAGATCTACTGTCTCTATTATATTATGACAGACCAGCTAGATCTACTGTCTCTATTATATTATGACAGACCAGCTAGATCTACTGTCTCTATTATATTATGACAGACCAGCTAGATCTACTGTCTCTATTATATTATGACAGACCAGCTAGATCTACTGTCTCTATTATATTATGACAGACCAGCTAGATCTACTGTCTCTATTATATTATGACAGACCAGCTAGATCAACTTACTCTATTATATTATGACAGACCAGCTAGATATACTGTCTCATATTATGACAGAGCAACTAGATCTACTGTCTATATTGTACTATGACAGACCAGCTAGATCTACTGTCTCTATTATACTATGACAGACCTGGTAGATACACTGTCTCTATTGTATTATGACAGACCAGCTAGATCTACTATCTCTATTATATCATGACAGACCAGCTAGATCTACTGTCTCTATTATATTATGACAGACCAGCTAGATCTACTGTCTCTATTATCTACTTGATGACAGACCAGCTAGATCTACTGTCTCTATTATATCATGACAGACCAGCTAGATCTACTTCTCTATTATATTATGACAGACCAGCTAGATATACTGTCTCATATTATGACAGACCAACTAGATCTACTTTCTATATTATATTATGACAGACCAGCTAGATCTACTGTCTCTATTATACTATGACAGACCAGGTAGATCTACTGTCTCTATTATATTATGACAGACTAGCTAGATCTACTGTCTCTATTATAATATGACAGACCAGCTAGATATACTGTCTCTATTATATTATGACAGACCAGCTAGATCTACTGTCTCTATTATATTATGACAGACCAGCTAGATCTACTGTCTCTATTATAATATGACAGACCAGCTAGATCTACTGTCTCTATTATATTATGACAGACCAGCTAGATCTACTGTCTCTATTATATTATGACAGACCAGCTAGATCTACTGTCTCTATTATAATATGACAGACCAGCTAGATCTACTGTCTCTATTATATTATGACAGACAGACCAGCTAGATCTACTGTCTCTATTATATTATGACAGACCTGGTAGATACACTGTCTCTATTATATTATGACAGACCAGCTAGATCTACTGTCTCTATTATATTATGACAGACCAGCTAGATCTACTGTCTCTATGTCTCTATTGTACTATGACAGACCAGCTAGATCTACTGTCTCTATTATACTATGACAGACCAGCTAGATCTACTGTCTCTATTATATTATGACAGACTAGCTAGATCTACTGTCTCTATTATAATATGACAGACCAGCTAGATCTACTGTCTCTATTATATTATGACAGACCAGCTAGATCTACTGTCTCTATTATATTATGACAGACCAGCTAGATCTACTGTCTCTATTATATTATGACAAACCAGCTAGATCTACTGTCTCTATTATATTATGACAGAACAGCTAGATCTACTGTCTCTATTATAATATGACAGACCAGCTAGATCTACTGTCTCTATTATATTATGACAGACCAGCTAGATCTACTGTTTCTATTATACTATGACAGAACAGCTAGATCTACTGTCTCTATTATATTATGACAGACCAGCTAGATTTACTGTCTCTATTATGTTATGACAGACCAGCTAGATCTACTGTCTCTATTCTATATTATGACAGACCAGCTAGATCTACTGTCTCTATTATATTATGACAGACCAGCTAGATCTACTGTCTCTATTATATTATGACAGACCAGCTAGATCTACTGTCTCTATTATATTATGACAGACCAGCTAGATCTACTGTCTCTATTATATTATGACAGACCAGCTAGATCTACTGTCTCTATTATATTATGACAGACCAGCTAGATCTACTGTCTCTATTATATCATGACAGACCAGCTAGATCAACTGTCTCTATTATATTATGACAGACCAGCAAGATATACTGTCTCATATTATGACAGAGCAACTAGATCTACTTTCTATATTGTACTATGACAGACCAGCTAGATCTACTGTCTCTATTATATTATGACAGACCAGGTAGATCTACTGTCTCTATTGTATTATGACAGACTAGCTAGATCTGCTGTCTCTATTATAATATGACGGACCAGCTGGATCTACTGTCTCTATTCTATTATGACAGACCAGCTAGATCTACTGTCTCTATTGTATTATGACAGACCAGCTAGATCTACTGTCTCTATTATATCATGACAGACCAGCTAGATCAACTTACTCTATTATAGTATGACAGACCAGCAAGATATACTGTCTCATATTATGACAGAGCAACTAGATCTACTTTCTATATTGTACTATGACAGACCAGCTAGATCTACTGTCTCTATTATACTATGACAGACCAGGTAGATCTACTGTCTCTATTGTATTATGACAGACTAGCTAGATCTGCTGTCTCTATTATAATATGACAGACCAGCTAGATATACTGTCTCTATTACATTATGACAGACCAGCTAGATCTACTGTCTCTATTCTAATTTGACAGACCAGGTAGATCTACTGTCTCTATTATAATATGACAGCCCAGCTAGATCTACTGTGTCTATTATTTGATGACAGACCAGCTAGATCTACTGTCTCTATTATATTATGACAAACCAGCTAGATCTACTGTCTCTATTATATTATGACAGACCAGGTAGATCTACTGTCTCTATTGTATTATGACAGACTAGCTAGATCTGCTGTCTCTATTATAATATGACAGACCAGCTAGATCTACTGTCTCTATTCAATTGTGACAGACCAGCTAGATCTACTGTCTCTATTGTATCATGACAGACCAGCTAGATCTACTGTCTCTATTATAATTATGACAGACCAGCTAGATCTACTGTCTCTATTATAATATGACAGACCAGCTAGATCTACTGTGTCTATTATGTTATGACAGACCAGCTAGATCTACTGTCTCTATTATATTATGACAGACCAGCTAGATCTACTGTCTCTATTATATTATGACAGACCAGCTAGATCTACTGTCTCTATTATATTATGACAGACCAGCTAGATCTACTGTCTCTATTATATTATGACAGACCAGCTAGATCTACTGTCTCTATTATATTATGACAGACCAGCTAGATCTACTGTGTCTATTATATCATGACAGACCAGCTAGATCTACTGTCTCTATTATATTATGACAGACCAGCTAGATCTACTGTCTCTATTGTATTATGACAGACCAGCTAGATCTACTGTCTCTATTATATTATGACAGACCAGCTAGATCTACTGTCTCTATTGTATTATGACAGACCAGCTAGATTATGTCTCTATTATACTATGACAGACCAGCTAGATCTACTGTCTCTATTATAATATGACAGACCAGCTAGATCTACTGTCTCTATTATATTATGACAGACCAGGTAGATCTACTGTCTCTATTATATTATGACAGACCAGCTAGATCTACTGTCTCTATTATAATATGACAGACCAGCTAGATCTACTGTCTCTATTATATTATGACAAACCAGCTAGATCTACTATCTCCATTATATTATGACAGAACAGCTAGATCTACTGTCTCTACTATAATATGACAGACCAGCTAGATCTACTGTCTCTATTATATTATGACAGACCAGCTAGATCTACTGTTTCTATTATACTATGACAGAACAGCTAGATCTACTGTCTCTATTATATTATGACAGACCAGCTTGATTTACTGTCTCTGTTATGTTATGACAGACCAGCTAGATCTACTGTCTCTGTCTCTATTGTACTATGACAGACCAGCTAGATCTACTGTCTCTATTATATTATGACAGACTAGCTAGATCTGCTGTCTCTATTATAATATGACAGACCAGCTAGATCTACTGTCTCTATTCTATTGTGACAGACCAGCTAGATCTACTGTCTCTATTGTATTATGACAGACCAGCTAGATCTACTGTCTCTATTGTATTATGACAGACCAGCTAGATCTACTATCTCTATTATATCATGACAGACCAGCTAGATCAACTTACTCTATTATATTATGACAGACCAGCAAGATATACTGTCTCATATTATGACAGAGCAACTAGATCTACTTTCTATATTGTACTATGACAGACCAGCTAGATCTACTGTCTCTATTATACTATGACAGACCAGGTAGATCTACTGTCTCTATTGTATTATGACAGACTAGCTAGATCTGCTGTCTCTATTATAATATGACAGACCAGCTAGATATACTGTCTCTATTATATTATGACAGACCAGCTAGATCTACTGTGTCTATTATTTGATGACAGACCAGCTAGATCTACTGTCTCTATTCTAATTTGACAGACCAGGTAGATCTACTGTCTCTATTATAATATGACAGCCCAGCTAGATCTACTGTGTCTATTATTTGATGACAGACTAGCTAGATCTGCTGTCTCTATTATAATATGACAGACCAGCTAGATATACTGTCTCTATTATATTATGACAGACCAGCTAGATCTACTGTCTCTATTGTATTATGACAGACCAGCTAGATCTACTATCTCTATTATATCATGACAGACCAGCTAGATCAACTTACTCTATTATATTATGACAGACCAGCAAGATATACTGCCTCATATTATGACAGAGCAACTAGATCTACTTTCTATATTGTACTATGACAGACAAGCTAGATCTACTGTCTCTATTATATTATGACAGACCAGCTAGATCTACTGTCTCTATTGTATTATGACAGACCTGCTAGATCTGTCTCTATTATATTATGACAGACCAGGTAGATCTACTGTCTCTATTATAATATGACAGACCAGCTAGATCTACTGTGTCTATGTCTTATTTGATGACAGACCAGCTAGATCTACTGTCTCTATTATATTATGACAAACCAGCTAGATCTACTGTCTCTATTATATTATGACAGACCAGCTAGATCTACTGTCTCTATTATAATATGACAGACCAGCTAGATCTACTGTCTCTATTATATTATGACAGACCAGCTAGATCTACTGTCTCTATTATAATTTGACAGACCAGCTAGATCTACTGTCTCTATTATATTATGACAGACCAGCTAGATCTACTGTCTCTATTATATTATGACAGACCAGCTAGATCTACTGTCTCTATTATATTGTACTATGACAGACCAGCTAGATCTACTGTCTCTATTATATTATGACAGACCAGCTAGATCTACTGTCTCTATTATATTATGACAGACCAGCTAGATCTACTGTCTCTATTATACTATGACAGAACAGCTAGATCTACTGTCTCTATTATATTATGACAGACCAGCTAGATCTACTGTCTCTGTTATATTATGACAGACCAGCTAGATCTACTCTGTCTCTATTATATATGACAGACCAGCTAGATCTACTCTATTATATTATGACAGACCAGCTAGATCTCTATGTCTCTATTGTAATATGACAGACCAGCTAGATCTACTGTCTCTATTATACTATGACAGACCAGCTAGATCTACTGTCTCTATTGTATTATGACAGACCAGCTAGATCTACTGTCTCTATTATACTATGACAGACCAGGTAGATCTACTGTCTCTATTATATTATGACAGACCAGCTAGATCTACTGTCTCTATTATATTATGACAGACCAAGTAGATCTACTTTCTCTATTATATTATGACAGACCAGCTAGATCTACTGTCTCTATTATATTATGACAGACCAGCTAGATCTACTGTCTCTATTCTATTTGACAGGCCATGTAGATCTACTGTCTCTATTATAATATGACAGACCAGCTAGATCTACTGTCTCTATTATATTATGACAGACCAGCTAGATCTACTGTCTCTATTATATTATGACAGACCAGCTAGATCTACTGTCTCTATTATATTATGACAGACCAGCTAGATCTACTGTCTCTATTATTTGATGACAGACCAGCTAGATCTACTGTCTCTATTATATTATGACAGACCAGCTAGATCTACTGTCTCTATTATATTATGACAGACCAGCTAGATCTACTGTAGATACACTGTCTCTATTATATTATGACAGACCAGCTAGATCTACTGTCCCTATTATATTATGACAGACCAGCTAGATCTACTGTCTCTATTCTCTATTGTACTATGACAGACCAGCTAGATCTACTGTCTCTATTATACTATGACAGACGAGGTAGATCTAATGTCTCTATTGTATTATGACAGACTAGCTAGATCTACTGTCTATTATACTATGACAGACGAGGTAGATCTAATGTCTCTATTGTATTATGACAGACTAGCTAGATCTGCTGTCTCTATTATATTAAAACAGACCAGTTAGATCTACTGTCTATATTATAATATGACAGACCAGCTAGATCTACTGTCTCTATTATATTATGACAGACCAGCTAGATCTACTGTCTCTACTATAATATGACATACCAGCAAGATCTACTGTCTCTATTATATTATGACAGACCAGCTAGATCTACTGTTTCTATTATACTATGACAGACCAGCTAGATCTACTATATCTCTATTATATTATGACAGACCAGCTAGATTTACTGTCTCTATTATGTTATGACAGACCAGCTAGATCTACTGTCTCTATTATATTGTACTATGACAGACCAGCTAGATCTACTGTCTCTATTATATATGACAGACCAGCTAGATCTACTGTCTCTATTATATTATGACAGACCAGCTAGATCTACTGTCTCTATTATACTATGACAGACCAGGTAGATCTACTGTCTCTATTATATTATGACAGACCAGCTAGATCTACTGTCTCTATTATATTATGACAGACCAGCTAGATCTACTATCTCTATTATATCATGACAGACCAGCTAGATCAACTGTCTCTATTATATTATGACAGACCAGCAAGATCTATTGTCTCTATTATGACATGAGCAGCTAGATCTACTTTCTATATTGTACTATGACAGACCAGCTAGATCTACTGTCTCTATTATATTATGACAGACCAGGTAGATCTACTGTCTCTATTATATTATGACAGACCAGCTAGATCTGTGTCTCTATTATACTATGACAGACCAGCTAGATCTACTGTCTCTATTATATTATGACAGACCAGCTAGATCTACTGTCTCTATTATATTATGACAGACCAGCTAGATCTACTGTCTCTATTATATTATGACAGACCAGCTAGATCTACTGTCTCTATTATATTATGACAGACCAGCTAGATCTACTTGTCTCTATTATATTATGACAGACCAGCAAGATCTACTGTCTCTATTATACTATGACAGACCAGCTAGATCTACTTTCTCTATTGTATTATGACAGACCAGCTAGATCTACTGTCTCTATTATACTATGACAGACCAGGTAGATCTACTGTCTCTATTATATTATGACAGACCAGCTAGATCTGCTGTCTCTATTATATATGACAGACCAGCTAGATCTACTGTCTCTATTATATTATGACAGACCAGCTAGATCTACTGTCTCTATTATTTGATGACAGACCAGCTAGATCTACTGTCTCTATTCTAATTATGACAGACCAGCTAGATCTACTGTCTCTATTATAATATGACAGACCAGCTAGATCTACTGTCTCTATTATATTATGACAGACCAGCTAGATCTACTGTCTCTATTATATTATGACAGACCAGCTAGATCTACTGTCTCTATTATATTATGACAGACCAGCTAGATCTACTGTCTCTATTATATTGATGACAGACCAGCTAGATCTACTGTCTCTATTATATTATGACAGACCAGCTAGATCTACTGTCTCTATTATATTATGACAGACCAGCTAGATCTACTGTCTCTATTATATTATGACAGACCAGCTAGATCTACTGTCCTATTATATTATGACAGACCAGCTAGATCTACTGTCTCTATTCTCTATTGTACTATGACAGACCAGCTAGATCTACTGTCTCTATTATACTATGACAGACCAGCTAGATCTACTGTCTCTATTATTATGACAGACTAGCTAGATCTGCTGTCTCTATTATATTATGACAGACCAGCTAGATCTACTGTCTCTATTATATTATGACAGAACAGGTGAGATCTAGTGTCTCTATTATATTATGACAGACCAGCTAGATCTACTTTCTCTATTATATTATGACAGACCAGCTAGATCTACTATCTCTATTATATTATGACAGAACAGCTAGATCTACTGTCTCTACTATAATATGACAGACCAGCTAGATCTACTGTCTCTATTATATTATGACAGACCAGCTAGATCTACTGTTTCTATTATACTATGACAGACCAGCTAGATCTACTGTCTCTATTATATTATGACAGACCAGCTTGATTTACTGTCTCTATTATGTTATGACAGACCAGCTAGATCTACTGTCTCTGTCTCTATTGTACTATGACAGACCAGCTAGATCTACTGTCTCTATTATATTATGACAGACCAGCTAGATCTACTGTCTCTATTATAATATGACAGACCAGCTAGATCTACTGTCTCTATTATATTATGACAGACCAGCTAGATCTACTGTCTCTATTGTATTATGACAGACCAGCTAGATCTACTGTTTCTATTATACTATGACAGACCAGGTAGATCTACTGTATCTATTGTATTATGACAGACTAGCTAGATCTGCTGTCTCTATTATATTATGACAGACCAGCAAGATATACTGTCTCATATTATGACAGAGCAACTAGATCTACTTTCTATATTGTACTATGACAGACCAGCTAGATCTACTGTCTCTATTATACTATGACAGACCAGGTAGATCTACTGTCTCTATTGTATTATGACAGACTAGCTAGATCTGCTGTCTCTATTATAATATGACAGACCAGCTAGATCTACTGTCTCTATTATATTATGACAGACCAGCTAGATCTACTGTCTCTATTGTATTATGACAGACCAGCTAGATCTACTGTCTCTATTATATTATGACAGACCAGCTAGATCTACTGTTTCTATTATATTATGACAGACCAGCAAGAGATACTGTCTCATATTATGACAGAGCAACTAGATCTACTTTCTATATTGTACTATGACAGACCAGCTAGATCTACTGTCTCTATTATACTATGACAGACCAGGTAGATCTACTGTCTCTATTGTATTATGACAGACCAGCTAGATCTACTGTCTCTATTATATTATGACAGACCAGCTAGATCTACTGTCTCTATTATATTATGACAGACCAGCTAGATCTACTGTCTCTATTATATTATGACAGACCAGCTAGATCTACTGTCTCTATTATAATATGACAGACCAGCTAGATCTACTGTCTCTATTATAATTTGACAGACCAGCTAGATCTACTGTCTCTATTATATTATGACAGACCAGCTAGATCTACTGTCTCTATTATATTATGACAGACCAGCTAGATCTACTGTCTCTATTATATTATGACAGACCAGCTAGATCTACTGTCTCTATTATATTATGACAGACCAGCTAGATCTACTGTCTCTATTATATTTTGACAGACCAGCTAGATCTACTGTCTCTATTATATTATGACAGACCAGCTAGATCTACTACTCTATTATATTATGACAGACCAGCTAGATCTACTTCCCTATTATATTATGACAGACCAGCTAGATCTACTGTCTCTATTATATTATGACAGACCAGCTAGATCTACTGTCTCTATTATATTATGACAGACCAGCTAGATCTACTGTCTCTATTATAATTATGACAGACCAGCTAGATCTACTGTCTCTATTATATTATGACAGACCAGCTAGATCTACTGCCTCTATTATTTTATGACGGACAAGCTGAATCAACTGTCTCTATCTCTATTATATTATGACAGACCAGCTAGATCTACTGTCTCTATTATATTATGACAGACCAGCTAGATCTACTGTCTCTATTATATTATGACATAGCAGCTCGATCTACTGTCTCTATTATATTATGACAGACCAGCTAGATCTACTGTCTCTATTATATTATGACAGACCAGCTAGATCTACTGTCTCTATTATATTATGACAGACCAGCTAGATCTACTGTCTCTATTATATTATGACAGACCAGGTAGATCTACTGTCTCTATTATATTATGACAGACCAGCTAGATCTACTGTCTCTATTATATTTTGACAGACCAGCTAGATCTACTGTCTCTATTATATTATGACAGACCAGCTAGATCTACTGTCTCTATTATATTATGACAGACCAGCTAGATCTACAGTCGCTATTATATTATGACAGATCAGGTAGATCTACTATGTCTATTGTATTATGACAGATCAGCTAGATCTATTGTCTCTATTATAATATGACAGACCAACTAGATCTATTGTCTCTATTCTATTATGACAGACCAGCTAGATCTACTGTCTCTATTATATCTTGACAGACCAGGTAGATCTACTGTCTCTATTATATTATGACAGACCAGCTAAATCTACTGTCTTCATGTCTCTATTATATTTTGACAGACCAGCTAGATCTACTGTCTCTATTATAATATGACAGACCAGCTAGATCTACTGTCTCTATTATATTATGACAGACCAGCTAGATCTACTGTTTCTATTATACTATGACAGACCAGCTAGATCTACTGTCTCTATTATATTATGACAGACCAGCTTGATTTACTGTCTCTATTATATTATGACAGACCAGCTAGATCTACTGTCTCTCTATTGTACTATGACAGACCAGCTAGATCTACTGTCTCTATTATATTATGACAGACCAGCTAGATCTACTGTCTCTATTATAATATGACAGACCAGCTAGATCTACTGTCTCTATTATACTATGACAGAACAGCTAGATCTACTGTCTCTATTATATTATGACAGACCAGCTAGATCTACTGTCTCTATTATATTATGACAGACCAGCTAGATCTACTGTCTCTATTATATCATGACAGACCAGCTAGATCTACTGTCTCTATTATATTATGACAGACCAGCAAGATATACTGTCTCATATTATGACAGAGCAGCTAGATCTACTTTCTATATTGTACTATGACAGACCAGCTAGATCTACTGTCTCTATTATATTATGACAGACCAGGTAGATCTACTGTCTCTATTGTATTATGACAGACTAGCTAGATCTGCTGTCTCTATTATATATGACAGACCAGCTAGATCTACTGTCTCTATTATATTATGACAGACCAGCTAGATCTACTGTCTCTATTGTATTATGACAGACCAGCTAGATCTACTATCTCTATTATATCATGACAGACCAGCTAGATCAACTTACTCTATTATATTATGACAGACCAGCAAGATATACTGTCTCATATTATGACAGAGCAACTAGATCTACTTTCTATATTGTACTATGACAGACCAGCTAGATCTGCTGTCTCTATTATAATATGACAGACCAGGTAGATCTACTGTCTCTATTATAATATGACAGCCCAGCTAGATCTACTGTGTCTATTATTTGATGACAGACCAGCTAGATCTACTGTGTCTATTATTTGATGACAGACCAGCTAGATCTACTGTCTCTATTCTAATTTGACAGACCAGCTAGATCTACTGTCTCTATTATAATTATGACAGACCAGCTAGATCTACTGTCTCTATTCTAATTTGACAGACCAGGTAGATCTACTGTCTCTATTATAATATGACAGCCCAGCTAGATCTACTGTGTCTATTATTTGATGACAGACCAGCTAGATCTACTGTCTCTATTATATTATGACAAACCAGCTAGATCTACTGTCTCTATTATATTATGACAGACCTGGTAGATACACTGTCTCTATTATATTATGACAGACCAGCTAGATCTACTGTCCCTATTATATTATGACAGACCAGCTAGATCTACTGTCTCTATGTCTCTATTGTACTATGACAGACCAGCTAGATCTACTGTCTCTATTATACTATGATTGACCAGGTAGATCTACTGTCTCTATTGTATTATGACAGACTAGCTAGATCTGCTGTCTCTATTATAATATGACAGACCAGCTAGATCTACTGTCTCTATTCTATTATGACAGACCAGCTAGATCTACTGTCTCTATTGTATTATGACAGACCAGCTAGATCTACTGTCTCTATTATATTATGACAGACCAGCTAGATCTACTATCTCTATTATATTATGACAGAACAGCTAGATCTACTGTCTCTATTATAATATGACAGACCAGCTAGATCTACTGTCTCTACTATAATATGACAGACCAGCTAGATCTACTGTCTCTATTATATTATGACAGACCAGCTAGATCTACTGTTTCTATTATACTATGACAGACCAGCTTGATTTACTGTCTCTATTATGTTATGACAGACCAGCTAGATCTACTGTCTCTGTCTCTATTGTACTATGACAGACCAGCTAGATCTACTGTCTCTATTATATTATGACAGACCAGCTTGATCTACTGTCTCTATTATGTTATGACAGACCAGCTAGATCTACTGTCTCTATTATACTATGACAGAACAGGTGAGATCTACTGTCTCTATTATATTATGACAGACCAGCTAGATCTACTGTCTCTATTATATTATGACAGACCAGCTAGATCTACTGTCTCTATTATATCATGACAGACCAGCTAGATCAACTTACTCTATTATATTATGACAGACCAGCAAGATATATTGTCTCATATTATGACAGAGCAACTAGATCTACTTTCTATATTGTACTATGACAGACCAGCTAGATCTACTGTCTCTATTATACTATGACAGACCAGGTAGATCTACTGTCTCTATTGTATTATGACAGACTAGCTAGATCTGCTGTCTCTATTATAATATGACAGACCAGCTAGATCTACTGTCTCTATTCTATTATGACAGACCAGCTAGATCTACTGTCTCTATTGTATTATGACAGACCAGCTAGATCTACTATCTCTATTATATCATGACAGACCAGCTAGATCAACTTACTCTATTATATTATGACAGACCAGCAAGATATACTGTCTCATATTATGACAGAGCAACTAGATCTAGTTTCTATATTGTACTATGACAGACCAGCTAGATCTACTGTCTCTATTATACTATGACAGACCAGGTAGATCTACTGTCTCTATTGTATTATGACAGACTAGCTAGATCTGCTGTCTCTATTATAATATGACAGACCAGCTAGATATACTGTCTCTATTATATTATGACAGACCAGCTAGATCTACTGTCTCTATTCTAATTTGACAGACCAGCTAGATCTACTGTCTCTATTATAATTATGACAGACCAGCTAGATCTACTGTGTCTATTATTTGATGACAGACCAGCTAGATCTACTGTCTCTATTATATTATGACAAACCAGCTAGATCTACTGTCTCTATTATATTATGACAGACCAGGTAGATCTACTGTCTCTACTATAATATGACAGACCAGCTAGATCTACTGTCTCTATTATATTATGACAGACCAGCTAGATCTACTGTTTCTATTATACTATGACAGACCAGCTAGATCTACTGTCTCTATTATATTATGACAGACCAGCTTGATTTACTGTCTCTATTATATTATGACAGACCAGCTAGATCTACTGTCTCTATGTCTCTATTGTACTATGACAGACCAGCTAGATCTACTGTCTCTATTATATTATGACAGACCAGCTAGATCTACTGTCTCTATTATGTTATGACAGACCAGCTAGATCTACTGTCTCTATTATATTATGACAGAACCAGGTGAGATCTACTGTCTCTATTATATTATGACAGACCAGCTAGATCTACTGTCTCTATTGTATTATGACAGACCAGCTAGATCTACTGTCTCTATTATATCATGACAGACCAGCTAGATCAACTTCTCTATTATATTATGACAGACCAGCAGATCTACTGTCTCTATTATACTATGACAGACCAGCTAGATCTACTGTCTCTTATTATATTATGACAGACCAGATAGATCTACTGTCTCTATTGTATTATGACAGACCAGCTAGATCTACTGTTTCTATTATATATGACAGACCAGCTAGATCTACTGTCTCTATTATAATATGACAGACCAGCTAGATCTACTGTCTCTATTATATTATGACAGACCAAGTAGATATACTGTCTCTATTATATTATGACAGACCAGCTAGATCTACTGTGTCTATTATTTGATGACAGACCAGCTAGATCTACTGTCTCTATTCTAATTTGACAGGCCAGCTAGATCTACTGTCTCTATTATAATATGACAGCCCAGCTAGATCTACTGTCTCTATTATATTATGACAGACCAGCTAGATCTACTGTCTCTATTATATTATGACAGACCAGCTAGATCTACTGTTTCTATTATACTATGACAGAACAGCTAGATCTACTGTCTCTATTATATTATGACAGACCAGCTTGATTTACTGTCTCTGTTATGTTATGACAGACCAGCTAGATCTACTGTCTCTGTCTCTATTGTACTATGACAGACCAGCTAGATCTACTGTCTCTATTATATTATGACAGACTAGCTAGATCTGCTGTCTCTATTATAATATGACAGACCAGCTAGATCTACTGTCTCTATTCTATTGTGACAGACCAGCTAGATCTACTGTCTCTATTGTATTATGACAGACCAGCTAGATCTACTGTCTCTATTGTATTATGACAGACCAGCTAGATCTACTATCTCTATTATATCATGACAGACCAGCTAGATCAACTTACTCTATTATATTATGACAGACCAGCAAGATATACTGTCTCATATTATGACAGAGCAACTAGATCTACTTTCTATATTGTACTATGACAGACCAGCTAGATCTACTGTCTCTATTATACTATGACAGACCAGGTAGATCTACTGTCTCTATTGTATTATGACAGACTAGCTAGATCTGCTGTCTCTATTATAATATGACAGACCAGCTAGATATACTGTCTCTATTATATTATGACAGACCAGCTAGATCTACTGTGTCTATTATTTGATGACAGACCAGCTAGATCTACTGTCTCTATTCTAATTTGACAGACCAGGTAGATCTACTGTCTCTATTATAATATGACAGCCCAGCTAGATCTACTGTGTCTATTATTTGATGACAGACTAGCTAGATCTGCTGTCTCTATTATAATATGACAGACCAGCTAGATATACTGTCTCTATTATATTATGACAGACCAGCTAGATCTACTGTCTCTATTGTATTATGACAGACCAGCTAGATCTACTATCTATATTATATCATGACAGACCAGCTAGATCAACTTCTCTATTATATTATGACAGACCAGCAAGATATACTGCCTCATATTATGACAGAGCAACTAGATCTACTTTCTATATTGTACTATGACAGACCAGCTAGATCTACTCTCTATTATACTATGACAGACCAGGTAGATCTACTGTCTCTATTATATTATGACAGACTAGCTAGATCTACTGTCTCTATTATAATTTGACAGACCAGGTAGATCTACTGTCTCTATTATAATATGACAGCCCAGCTAGATCTACTGTGTCTATTATTTGATGACAGACCAGCTAGATCTACTGTCTCTATTATATTATGACAAACCAGGTAGATCTACTGTCTCTATTATATTATGACAGACCAGGTAGATCTACTGTCTCTACTATAATATGACAGACCAGCTAGATCTACTGTCTCTATTATATTATGACAGACCAGCTAGATCTACTGTCTCTATTATACTATGACAGAACAGCTAGATCTACTGTCTCTATTATATTATGACAGACCAGCTTGATTTACTGTCTCTATTATGTTATGACAGACCAGCTAGATCTACTGTCTCTATGTCTCTATTGTACTATGACAGACCAGCTAGATCTACTGTCTCTATTATATTATGACAGACCAGCTTGATCTACTGTCTCTATTATACTATGACAGAACAGGTGAGATCTACTGTCTCTATTATATTATGACAGACCAGCTAGATCTACTGTCTCTATTGTATTATGACAGACCAGCTAGATCTACTATCTCTATTATATCATGACAGACCAGCTAGATCAACTTACTCTATTATATTATGACAGACCAGCAATCTCTATGTCTCTATTGTACTATGACAGACCAGCTAGATCTACTGTCTTTATTATACTATGACAGATCAGATAGATCTACTGTCTCTATTGTATTATGACAGACCAGCTAGATCTACTGTTTCTATTATACTATGACAGACCAGGTAGATCTACTGTCTCTATTATAATATGACAGACCAGCTAGATCTACTGTCTCTATTATATTATGACAGACCAAGATAGATATACTTTCTCTATTATATTATGACAGACCAGCTAGATCTACTGTGTCTATTATTTGATGACAGACCAGCTAGATCTACTGTCTCTATTCTAATTTGACAGGCCAGCTAGATCTACTGTCTCTATTATAATATGACAGCCCAGCTAGATATACTGTCTCTATTATATTATGACAGACCAGCTAGATCTACTGTGTCTATTATTTGATGACAGCTCTACTGTCTCTATTCTAATTTGACAGGCCAGGTAGATCTACTGTCTCTATTATAATATGACAGACCAGATAGATCTACTGTCTCTATTATATTATGACAGACCAGGTAGATCTACTGTCTCTGTTATATTATGACAGACCAGCTAGATCTACTGTCTCTATTATATTATGACAGACCAGCTAGATCTACTGTCCCTAATTATACTATGACAGACCAGCTAGATCTACTGTCTCTATGTCTCTATTGTACTATGACAGACCAGCTAGATCTACTGTCTCTATTATACTATGACAGACCAGGTAGATCTACTGTCTCTATTATATTATGACAGACCAGATAGATCTACTGTCTCTGTTATATTATGACAGACCTGGTAGATACACTGTCTCTATTATATTATGACAGACCAGCTAGATCTACTGTCCCTATTATGTTATGACAGACCAGCTAGATCTACTGTCTCTATGTCTCTATTGTACTATGACAGACCAGCTAGATCTACTGTCTCTATTATACTATGACAGACCAGGTAGATCTACTGTCTCTATTGTATTATGACAGACCAGCTAGATCTACTGTTTCTATTATACTATGACAGACCAGGTAGATCTACTGTCTCTATTATAATATGACAGACCAGCAAGATCTACTGTCTCTATTATATTATGACAGACCAAGTAGATATACTTTCTCTCTATTATATTATGACAGACCAGCTAGATCTACTGTCCCTATGATATTATGACAGACCAGCTAGATCTACTGTCTCTATGTCTCTATTGTACTATGACAGACCAGCTAGATCTACTGTCTCTATTATACTATGACAGACCAGGTAGATCTACTGTCTCTATTATATTATGACAGACCAGCTAGATCTACTGTCTCTGTTATATTATGACAGACCTGGTAGATACACTGTCTCTATTATATTATGACAGACCAGCTAGATCTACTGTCCCTATTATATTATGACAGACCAGCTAGATCTACTGTCTCTATGTCTCTATTGTACTATGACAGACCAGCTAGATCTACAGTCTCTATTATACTATGACAGACCAGGTAGATCTACTGTCTCTATTATATTATGACAGACCAGATAGATCTACTGTCTCTATTGTATTATGACAGACCAGCTAGATCTACTGTTTCTATTATACTATGACAGACCAGGTAGATCTACTGTCTCTATTGTATTATGACAGACTAGCTAGATCTGCTGTCTCTATTATAATATGACAGACCA
>NW_026287650.1:0-4095 GCF_023373465.1 Oncorhynchus keta | reverse complement strand
ACTTTCCTGTAACAATGACAAGAAACTGTCATGTAACACTGATGTCACAATGTCAGATGAAAAGAAAGACATAACTTACTTTCAGAGAGCAGCGTATCACACACTCTGACCAACTGATCTAACCGGCCGCTGGCTACAGAGCACAATTGTTGAGATACACCGAGCCTCTGCAAGTGCTGGAGCGCAAACTAACAAGTCCACCAACAGCATAGCCTGACAAGACTGGACACTCTTGGTTGCTCCTTGTCGCAATTCCAAACAGATGGGGAATTTGATCAATTGGTATTGTGTTTGCTTAGCATGCTCTTGGTAGATCGATGCCCGCATTCCCCAAAAACATTTTTTTTTGTGGATCCAAGAAAGCTGCAGTTCACACTTCATGCAGCCTTGTCTTACGACAACCTACTGTCATGTAGCAATGACAAGCAACTATAATGTAACACTGATGTCAAAATGTCAGATGAAAAAGCAAGACATTACTTACTTTCAGAGGAGCAGCATAGCACACACCATTGAGGCCCACAAACAAAGCTGTGGAAAGTTTCCTTGAAGCCAGGGCATAAAGAAAGAACAAATACAGATGCCGAAACCCGGGATCGAACCAGGGACCTTTCGATCTTCAGTCTAACGCTCTCCCAACTGAGCTATTCCAGCAATTCACTCAACATAATTCTGTGGCACCCTTGACAATTCACATGCATGTGACTCATAATTGAACCATATTGCAAATGCACAGTGACTTTGCAAAAGTGAGAAAACATAAACTAATGGACATGATGAAATCAACACAACGAGTGATGGAAAGGTACAACTATCACTGCTCGGCCATCCTGTGTTCATCAGGCCAGTCAATTTTGCATTTCTGCAGGATTTTTGAGCATGTCAAATTTCTTATGGCATTTGGCCCCCAAAAAAGTGACTTTTGACTTTGACTTTTGACTTCCTATGAAATCATATTGTAAATGGACAAATCATATTCCTTATGCACATTAAAATATAAAATAAAAAATACGATAATAAAATACAACTAAAGTATGTTGATACAGTTCTTATACGTGTGTAATTGACACAAAATTTGAAATCATTTCGAAAAACGTTCCAGGAAGCACTTTTTTAAGGGTGTGTGAAGTTTTTTTCAGCCTTACGGTTGAGGGCGGAGCAGTTGCCGTACCAGGCGGTGATACAGCCCGCCAGGATGCTCTCGATTGTGCATCTGTAGAAGTTTGTGAGTGCTTTTGGTGACAAGCCGAATTAAGAATTAAGCCTAGCCCTAAATGTCATTTGTTTTGGGTGACAGTGAGAGAACTGTTAGGGTGAGAAGCACATTTCGACCTCAGGTACGTTCCTAAGGTCCTCCCGATCCGTGCAAGCCTAACCTTGACCGTGTGGCATCAACCCTTAATAGTTAAAAGAAGGTGTTTACTTCAAAGAGTTTGCATTGACTTCTCTCCCCATAGGAATACATTGCCTGCACCCCTAAATTCAACCTGAAGCCTATGTGGGTTATGAATGTCGTATGAACCTGTCTTCGATGACAGTCCATCAGGCCACTACGAGGTCTACCTGTGTTGATTCTAAGCTTCCTGGACCAACCGGAAGTGGTTAAAATCACCCTAAAAGTGTATATCCATACCCTGCCTGCAGTTTGATAGACATAGTGCATTCAACCCTGTGTAAATCAGTCAATTCTTAACGTAAGGACTTAAAACTCAGGATTCTGTAAAAGCATACCCCAATGAGGAGATGTGTTGACTTACAGCTTCCTGTGCCAACCGGAAGTGCCATAATTGGTGTCTCTTGGGCTGTTTCGAGGGGTTAAAAAAGTCAGATCTTTCCAAAACTTCATATATGTGATGAGGCAACCCCCATGAACTGTAAATCAGTCATTTGTCCTGTAAAATTCCAAAGGAAAACTACATCACACACACACACAGGTAGGGACCCATTGGGGTCCGTAGAGACATACACTGCCTGCATTAGTTAACCTTGTTGGAACTTTTAAAGAACCGTCGGACCTACAGTTCTGAAACTTTAGAATCCTGTTCTAGACCTCCGGTCGATAGTGCGTGGTGAGTTACGTGGCTCTAGACGGTTCTCGGACCGAGAAATAGCTTCGTACATTTGCAATGACTTCAATTAATTTGTGCATCATGAAAATGGCGACATTTAGAAACGTCCCAGAGTTGCAAGACTAGGTGCATTGCGACCGGCTTGGCCCATATAGACAAACCCCAACGTTTCTGTCCGATAGCTCATTCAAGGACCCCGTAGCAAGTCATTGAAAAAAGTGGATTTTCAGCACCAATTAGGGTTTTGCTCGGACATCAAATGACCGATCGAGACGAAACTTGGGATTCGGGGTCGCCTCAGCTAGGTCTACACGTAACATAAGAAATGGACCTGCAGCTAGAACGTAACTACGTGTTTTATGTTTTTTTTATGGTTTGAACCGAAGGCGTTGTGAATTTTGGGCCAGCTCTGAAGTATGTGATAGTTGGCTACTAAACGAGTTGGAAAAAGTGGGTTTGGTGTCAGTTTGTATCAGTTTGGTGTCAGAATGATATCTAATTGACTGATGGACGGTGACTTGCTGGTGACTCTTGTCCATTTGCAATATGTTTAAACAGTGAGGTACCATCACCAAAAGTGACATTCTGAAATCAACCCTAACGAGCCATTGAGATGAACCAGAATCACTGCCCAGCCATCCCGAGTTCATCGGGCCAGTCAATTTCACATTCCTGCAGGATTTTTATAGCATGACAAATTCGTGATGGTACCTGCCCATTGAACCATATTGCAAATGCACAGTGACTTTGCAAAAGTGAGAAAACATAAACAAATGGACATGATGAAATCAACACAACGAGTGATGGAAAGGTACAACTCTCACTGCTCGGCCATCCTGTGTTCATCAGGCCAGTCAATTTTGCATTTTTGAGCATGTCAAATTTCATATGGTAAATACCCATTGAAACATATTGCAAATGCACGTGCACTTGCAATATGATTGTATAGTGAAAAAACATCACAAAATGGACATGATGAAGTCAACACAACGAGCGTTGGAAGGGAGCAACTATCACTGCCAGGCCATCCTGTGTTCATCAGGCCAGTCAATTTTGCATTTCTGCAGGATTTTTGAGCATGTCAAATTTCATATGGTAAATGCCCATTGAACCATATTGCAAATGCACGTGCACTTGCAATATGATTCAACAGTGGAAAAACATCACAAAATGGACATGATGAAGTCAACACAACGAGTGATGGAAAGGAACAACTATCACTGCCCGGCCATCCCGAGTTCATCAGGCCAGTCAATTTTGCATTTCTGCAGGATTTTCGAGCAGGTCAAATTTCTTATGGCATTTGGCCCCCAAAAAAAGTGACTTTTGACTTTGACTTTGACTTCCTATGAAATCATACTGTAAATGGACAAATCATATTCCTTATGCACAAGTAAAATAAAATATAAAAAAATATGATAATAAAATACAACTAAAATATGTTGATACAGTTCTTATACGTGTGTAATTGACACAAAATTTGAAAGAATTTAGAAAAACGGTCCAGAAAGCACTTTTTTAAGGGTGTGTGAAGTTTTTTACAAAATGTTGATATGTTTGACTTTTGACTTTTGACTTCCTATGAAATCATATTGAAAATGGACAAAACATATTACTTATGCGCATGTAAAAAAAAATATATATATATATGATAATAAAATTGGACAAAAGTGTATTCACACAGTTCTTACACATGTGTAATTGACAAAAAATCGAAATAATTTCGAAAAACGGTCCAGAAAGCACTTTTTAAGGGGTGATAAGTTTTTGACAAAAAATATTTTTTCCAAATGTTGCTTTTGGACGTTGACTTGGGTTACATTTCCAACATGAAAAACCAAGGTGGAGCGGATTCGCCACCTGTTGGATTTTTAAAGTGTTACAACTGGCAATTGCCATATGGCATTTGCAATACACTTTGCATGAATCAACGCCGAATTGGGTGGTATTGGACAATGTGTATATGGTTTGTCCGATGCCAATGACTTCCCATTCATTTTTGTCCAATACAGGGGGTCTTCCCTAC